>NC_059297.1:15925676-15975676 GCF_017591435.1 Portunus trituberculatus
GAAAAGAATGGGGAAAGGAAGAAAGGACCAAGTAATTGTTTTAAGTATAAAAATAAATTATCAACTCACCTTTTCCATAAATCTTGCTAATTCATCTGGGGGGAGAAAATCACCAATATGATGTTTCCCTTCTGCCATATTGGTGAGTTCTGCTGCCCTGGCTTGTGTTTCTTCCATCTCTCTAGCTCGTCTGGGGACAGTACAATAATGTATCGTAAAAACAAATGTAGTATTATTTACTACAGTTTTCTTACCTGAGCTAAATCATATAAACATAAAGTAAAGCAGTATATATGTACTGCAATAAACATATTTTGCATTCATTAAAAATTAAAAACTAAAAGTTTTAGTTTATATTTATACATCATGTTTTGTTTAATCTTCAGGATGTGGCACTGATGCTTGTACTAAGCTAGCCTTAAAACTGTAAGGGGTAGTAAAGAAGATGGGCAAACCTCTTAATGTGTAGCTTCTGTTAATCTAGCAGCGTGTTAGTAAGAGGACGGGGTGTGGCTACTCATGTGTCCTGGTGTGTCCTGGATATAGTCAAACTTCTCAGTATGTGTTCAGTTTTGCTTACTTGTGTTTTTTTTTTTTTTTGTGTGTGAGTGATTAGTTTTGTGTACTTTGTTCCAGTGCATAGCTACATTTCCATTGTCAGAATAATATAACCTTAGTTTTGTTGACTCCTGGATTTAAAAATTCGCTAAATGCATCAGTCAACCACCTATAATTATGATCTTACCTTTTATGTTCCCAAGTACCACCATCAACATCTTCATCAGAATCATACTCATATCTAACTTTCCCTTGTTTTTCCAAACGCTCAGATTCTCTCTTCTTTGCCTGAAGCAGTTGGAAGACCACATTCATCTGAAAATAGCCCATATTTAATGATAAAAATAAAATAAAGAGTTTTAATCATCAGCAAAAGTAGGGATTTTGAACAAGCAAGGAAAAATGTAGATACAGAAAGATGGAGGCTTTCCTTTTATGGTCAGCTCCTTAAAAAAACACTTCTATGAGAGAGAGAGAGAGAGAGAGAGAGAGAGAGAGAGAGAGAGAGAGAGAGAGAGAGAGAGAGAGAGAGAGAGAGAGAGAGAGAGAGAGAGAGAGAGAGAGAGAGAGAGAGAGAGAGAGAGAGAGAGAGAGAGAGAGAGAGAGAGAGAGAGAGAGAGAGAGAGAGAGAGAGAGAGAGAGAGAGAGAGAGAGCTCTTGGGAAGGGGAAAGTTGTGGGTGGATGGAGAAGAGCAGGAGTCTCTCCTGAAAAACTTTTACCGGTTTAACAGTAGTGAAAAGCAGAATGTATTTTATCTCCTGTTTTGCATCTTCATCACACAGGCTTATATCAGGTATGAGCTAGTGCATCCTTCCAGCTGTAACAACTATGTTTCTTTTTTCTTGTACTATGTTTTATGTGAGACAATAATACTAATAGCAATACTAATAATGTCTGTAGAATGATATGAGCAAGTATCTGAGTGATATTGGTGAGGAAAGCAGATAAAGGAGGCTTGGGGTCTGCTGGCTGGGATCCAAGCCAGGCTGCAGGATGGCACACAACCATTTGAACATATCCTGAGAAAGGATAGAAAGTTATTTTGCTTCATCACTTTATAATTTCATTATACATACATCACATTAGCTAGAGAGTTTGGGTTGGAGGGAGACTGATGAGGAAGGATTGATAAGTGTGATGCTATTACATTTCTTATGAATTTGTCAAGGCAGAATTGAAGAATTGATTACCTATTTTTGCCAATTTGTCTAAACTAGCCCTGCTGAAAAGGACATATTCAAGGAACATCCTCATCCTTTATGGGTTAACAAAACTTTTCTTTTCTTAACAGTTACTTAATATGAATTTTGAAGTCTTACCTTCATTTGTTCTTCACATTGCTTCCACTGTGCATCTGTTAGATCAAGAGAGCCAAAAACTTTCTGTGCATATGCAACAATTGCTGGATTATTCCTTGTAAGGCGAGTGACCATAACCCCATGGATGGCTTGGAAGTGCTCTCCTTCCCCTACCATATCCATAAGGTTCTCTGGCACCGAGAATGATGTAGTGGATACTGGATGGAAAAATTACTAAATTGGAAGCTGATCAAACAGCTACAGTGCATAGATTTAGATATACTATATATTTAAAGAAAATATATAATGCTTTCTTGTTTGAAAATTACCACATGTGTAATCTTGGAAGAAAAAATATACAAAGTAATAAAGACAATGTATTTCATCAAAAAATTCTCCTTCATATGTGACATAGCAACAGAGAGAGAGAGAGAGAGAGAGAGAGAGAGAGAGAGAGAGAGAGAGAGAGAGAGAGAGAGAGAGAGAGAGAGAGAGAGAGAGAGAGAGAGAGAGAGAGAGAGAGAGTCAATACCTGGAACTAATGGTGTTACTGGGGCAGCCGCAGGGGCAGGTTGTCCTCCCCAGCGGCTTTTTCGTTTCTTGCTCATGGACATGTCAGATAATTTGCTGTTGCTCGAATCCTCTTCACTGGAACAAGCTGAGAGAGAAACTAGCAAACTTCATCAATAAAGCTGCCTCGATACTAACCTAGCATGTGGAAGTGGGAGAGAAACAATGACACTGCTTAGAATAAATAGGTATTTAATGGAAAAGTATTCAATAGCAGCAGGCTAGTACAAATAAAAGTATGTACTTATCATAAACAGAGTTGCACTGATCACCCCCCTAACCCATTTTTTGTGAGCAAAATACATAGTAATTTTTTTTTTACATCAAATAAAACAAATAGTTAAAGAAAGTGATATAACTGAATCTTAGATAAAACAATGATATACAATGTGTATGTCAATTACACCAGTTATTGATGAATCAATCAATTTTAATGCCTGTACCATGGAAATTCTTCAAGGTGGTACCACATTTGTGTTGGATTTTGAGGCAGCTGGTAATACAAGATGACCCATGATTTTCTAGCAAAAATAATATACTTGTTGGAAATTTTCTTGTTCAACTGTAAGTTTTTTCAACTTAACACCCTACCTCTCATCTTTACTCATCTTTGCATACAGCACTACCCTCTTTGCTTAATTTCTCTTCTCTTTGCATTTGCTTTACAATTCCTCCTCCTCCTTTTGCAACCACATTCCATACATACACTACTCACTATCTTGTTTTATATCACCTCCAATTCATCTCATGCCACACACCTGTTCCACACCAATCCACAACTGTAGTTTTGAGACACCACCACTCTTCTTCCGCATTACCTACTTCCCAAACTTTCACTGTTCCACTCATTCATAATCTTTTCCTGATACTCTACAGTCTTCTCCCTCTTCAACACATTCACATTCAGAACTTGCTGTGCCATATCCATTCTTAAGCCTTTACTGATCTGCAGTCTAATCTTAACTTCCCATCAACCAGGCAATGGTCTGTTATATATATATATATATATATATATATATATATATATATATATATATATATATATATATATATATATATATATATACCAACTCCAGCTCCTTTCTCTAAACCTTTACATCCAACAACTGTTCATATTTGTTGATACATTAATGTTCTGTCAACTACCACTCCATTCACTTGACTCATACAAGTATACCTTTAGATATCCTTGTTCTTAAACATTGAGTTCCCTGTCAGTAGTTCTTGTTATATGCATAATTCTAACATGAAACAAATAAATCTTCACTATCAACTACATTGGAACAGGCATGAGAGTAGATTAGAGTAAATAATTGCATATTAAGAAGGCAAATCTTGAGAGTATAACAAGGCTCTTATAATGTGGAAGTCTCAGAGCTTTAACTCAAGATTGAATGAATACATCACAGTGAGACAGTTGAAGTAAAGAAAATGCACTGGGACAAGTTAAAACTCCTACTTTATCCATTCCCTTGCAATATTCCAAGGAACAGGCACCAGAACAGGCAAAGAGATTCAAGATGTACATTCCTGTTTTTTTTTTTTTTTTTTATTCTTTCCTTTGAGTTCTTCCAAATCTATAAACCTAATTGATTTTGAATATTAAATGAGTGATCAACTTAGATTAAGGGACTGTCACACTTTGATCAAAAATATTTAATACTTTTGGTAATTTTTACTCTCTACTCAGTAATTCCCTCAGCTATTTAGCCTATTAAAATCTAAACCCCTTAAATCCCTAAAAGGACCAATGGTGGTGGTGATTTTCATCCCATTAGAACTGTGCCTCCACTGTTGAATGTCAAAAAGAGCTTGTATCAACATACCTTAAATTTATCCTGGGAGAGCAAAGGAAATAGACTTTGTACTCAACATCGTCTTCCTCTTTCTACTGATGCCATCCAGTTGTCTATATGTGTAGTGGTTATAGAGACACTAAGTTGAAAAGGATGGACTTTTGAAGGGAACGAGTCACTTGCCATGAATGGAACTGTTTTTGTAGACTAGACATTGGTAGCACCTAATGAAAATTGGTGCCCTGAGCTCTCTTGCCATATGTTAAACAGTTTATCAGCTTCTGCTCTATTGCATTCATTAAGATGGGCACTATATCTGGCGCTGAGGTGTGAAGGTAGAGAATCATATTCATCACAATCCCTGTTACTGTATCTGGACATAAATGCAGAGCAGACTAACAGATTAACCTAACTAGCTCACAGGCAATGTCATCAATGAATGAACTACAAAAATTGACAAAAAGTAGCTAAATTTAAAGTAAAGATCACAAAATGATTATAACTACCTCCAGTCCTCCCATGGTAAAGTGTTTTGAGCTGCCTATGGCCCTTTAAAAGATAAGGCTTATTTGTAAATATATCTAAATATTGTACCATGTTCCCATAAGATGTATAAATGCATGCACTCCAAACATTCCAGGTAAATGTTTCCATCATCTACAGTAAAAGTCCATTAATCTGAACATCAATAATTCAAATTTCCCAATAGCCCAAATTTTTAAATGTGGGTATGAAAAAATAAATCAATGGCCAAAATTAGGTCCTTCCACAAATTCAAATCAGGTGCCAGAAGTACTCTAGCAGTAACAGGTAGAAGTAGATGCTCCTACTGAAACTCCCCTACTTCAGACCAAGCTAGTAGTGGTGAGCAGGAACCAATAACTCAAATATTCAAGGAACTGGTTCCTTGGGCTTGAGGAACCATCTGAACTATAGTAAAACTAAATTGTACTGACCCATAGGGTGTTGTTCACCATCCTGCCAGATCTCCAACCAAAATATTCACCCTATACTACTCACTGTTCTTTAATTATAGTATTATCAACAAACAGCATTCTAAGAATATTCTGAATATTTCATTAAATCGCAGGTGATACAAATAAAGTGTTAAATACCAAATCAAATGAAGGTATTTCATGTACATATGTGACAATATGGCATACCAGGTCAGGCAACGTTGCCACTTGACCCAAGATGGGATTTTCCCTGGGGAATGGGGAGGAGGAGTCAGATCACCATGCATGTGCAAATCGACTCACTTCACTTCCAATCTGGTCACCACATTGGAAGGATAAACTGACGCTTCCCCATCTTAATGAACTGAATGTTGAACAGCCAGACAAAAAAAAAAAAAATCTCTTCATCCAATTATCTTCAATAAATAAGTTCAGCTTGGGCAGTAACAGAAATAAAATACTGTCTCATCTTATGTTTCTTTTCACCACTCATTATATTAAACTGGGTATCTCGAGAGGACATAACAGTAAATATTCTGTAAATTATCAGTCTCATTTTCACTTTTATAACCAACAATGCTACTGTACTTAAATTACTTATGGCATAATCACCTGCAGAGATCTTCATTTCACTTGTCCCCCTCCCCTTTTTTAGAGCTGTGATGCATTAAACTCATCGATACAAGATCATACGCGTGTACAAGAATTGGTTCTTCAAGGAGTCTTCCTCAGCTTGATTTATGCATTGGTTCTGAGCAGATCTACACTGCCTGTGTGAACTTCATATAAGCCATATCATATTGGCTTGTAGTGTGCATGTGATTTTTTTTTTCTTTTTTTTTCCCCTTTCTTTTTATTATTTTGTTTTTTTACTGCTCTGTCTGACACTTAGCCCTCTGACTCTGACTTTGAGTACCTTCCTGGCAATGATGCAAATGATGATAGTAGTGAAAGTGACTGTAAATATGAAAGTGAAGATGATTTTATTTACAAAATTGACCCCATGATGGACCATGGGTGGCGACTCATGTCCGATCGATTCAGTGACGAGCAGCCAGACCCGGTCCCCATATTCAGTGCCAATGCTGATGGCCTTGACCCTGCCAACCTGTCTGCCATGTCTGTGTCTACTTTTATGTGCCCAAGTGAAGCCTTCATGTATGTATTTGACAATGAAGTGGTAGATAGCCTATATAAATGGATGAGTGAGAGGGCATGTTTTTCCCATACATAAACCTTGCCTAACTTTAAGCACTCTAACCTAACCTAACCCAAGCTATCCAAACCAAACTAAACCTAATATAACTTTCATTGAAGTGTTTGGTATGTGTTAAGCAAAAAACATTTTCAAAATATCTGAAAAAATGGGTAAAAAAGGCAAGTTGAGTGGGTGGATGTGTAGCAGTTGGGAGGTATGCGGGAGGGCTTGTATTGCGGGGATAGGCGGGTAATAAAAACAGTCTTGTGCTGAAGGGGTTAAATTGAATAAAGAACTGTTATTTTTTCCATGAAGTAATGAAAGATATGGTAACATCACACAAATTATCAGTCTCATCCTGTGGGTCAGTACAATTTAGTTTCACTATAGTTTCAAAGGAATTGATAAAGTGCAGCTGGTGAATACCATTCTCAGAACTACCAGTGCATTGCTTGTCAGTTATCAGGTGCACTGGCGATTCAGAGACTGGTATTCATCAGCATGCAGAACCTGTTCCAGAACCAGTTCCACGGGGAACCAGTAGAGCAAATACCAGTCTCAGAAATATCAGCAGAATGATTATCAAAGTACTGATTCCCAGCCCCAACAGCTAAAAGACCCAGACTGGGATGGATAATAATAAACATGCATATGGGCTATTGATGCTGCTGTTGAGTAACAACTTGCAGATCAAGATGCAGCTGACATGTATGGAGAAGTATTTGCATAGTAAAACGATCCATATTACACTGTCTTTATTTTTTTTACTATTCACTAGTTTATTATGTCTATTGTTTTCAAGGGTACATCCTGATAATCTAATGAAACTCATAATTTGGTCCCCTGCTCATCGGATTAACAGACTCTTACAGTATATGAATTCATATAGAAGTTTAAAAAATTGAGATAAGGTAATAACTGTACTGGCAAGAATCAGGACAGGAAAAGACTAGAGGTGAGAAGGCAGCAGATATCATCAATCCTCTCAGACATGTGGTGTTGATATGCTGTCACTTGCCTGTTCCCTATATGTGGCTATATAATGTAGCTACGATCTGATTGTTTGTCTAACGGAAGATCCATACATAAAATCAAGCTGAAAGAATGTATGAAGACATGGAAATAAGTCAGAAACTGCCAAAATTATATGATGAGGCCAACAAACAGCCACATGCTATTTGCTTGCACAGGAAAGAGTGCACATTGAATAAACTAAGACATGAATGTAGATATAATGAAGCCCAAGAAAGAGAAATTAGCAAGAAGAACCTGATTATCCATTAGGCATATTGTAGAGGGTGTGTCAAGTGGGAGTCCCTGACCCCATGGTAGGTAGTTTCTCTACCTGAAAAAGAGTTCACTAATACAGCAGCACTTTTCATATGACCTTTTATTTCTTCTTCTTTCACTATCTCTTACTAATCTGATATCCTTTTACATGACACTCTTTGACACTTATTAAGTTAACAATGAAATAAGAACAATTTCATGAAGGATACACTACCTAAACTCTAAATGTATATGCATGTATATATATATATATATATATATATATATATATATATATATATATATATATATATATATATATATATATATATATATATATATATATATATATATATATATATATATATATATATATATATATATATATATATATATATATATATATATATATATATATATATATATATATATATATATATATATATATATATATATATATATATATATATATATATATATATATATATATATATATATATATATATATATATATATATATATATATATATATATATATATATATATATATATATATATATATATATATATATATATATATATATATATATATATATATATATATATATATATATATATATATATATATATATATATATATATATATATATATATATATATATATATATATATATATATATATATATATATATATATATATATATATATATATATATATATATATATATATATATATATATATATATATATATATATATATATATATATATATATATATATATATATATATATATATATATATATATATATATATATATATATATATATATATATATATATATATATATATATATATATATATATATATATATATATATATATATATATATATATATATATATATATATATATATATATATATATATATATATATATATATATATATATATATATATATATATATATATATATATATATATATATATATATATATATATATATATATATATATATATATATATATATATATATATATATATATATATATATATATATATATATATATATATATATATATATATATATATATATATATATATATATATATATATATATATATATATATATATATATATATATATATATATATATATATATATATATATATATATATATATATATATATATATATATATATATATATATATATATATATATATATATATATATATATATATATATATATATATATATATATATATATATATATATATATATATATATATATATATATATATATATATATATATATATATATATATATATATATATATATATATATATATATATATATATATATATATATATATATATATATATATATATATATATATATATATATATATATATATATATATATATATATATATATATATATATATATATATATATATATATATATATATATATATATATATATATATATATATATATATATATATATATATATATATATACAGTGGTACCTCAACATACAAATTTAATTCGTTCCGTGACAATCGTTGTACAGTGGTACCTCGAGATACGAATTTAATTTGTTCCAGTGTGGCTTTCATATCATGATTTTTTCGTATAATGAGTTGCGTTTCACATGTAAATCGCCTAATTTGTTCCAAGCTCTACAAAAACACATTAAATTTTATAATAAGGGTAAAACCAGAATGAAATAAGACCCAAATACATTTGAATCATTCAATATACCTAACCTAACCGTTAATACCTGTAAATGAAGTAGATAATAGAACATAATGAAAAATAATAATACAAAAATTATACGAAAATGTGGAACCTTGCCTTTTGAGTGAGGCGATGTCCGAAAGTGAAAGTGGTGGCAGAGGAGGAGGGCAAACGCCAGAAAATATAGAAAATGGCAGGTAAAATTAACACTTAACTTTACAAAACACTTAAAATTATTATTATCATTAGCTGTTACAAGTATTTCCAATACCATAATCCTTCCTGCAGCCTACTCAGCGTGTGGAGAAAATGGCCTGCTCCCTCGTCCCATAGCAACACACATGTACGTACATGCACACGAATGCACACACATGCCAGGTGCCTTTATACTTTTATTAATAGAACATCCAAGTGGCTTATTCGTTCAAGCAAGAGTTAAAACTCCACTTGTGAATTATAATCACAATGATAAAGCTTGTGAAGCACGATTGCAAAATTAAATCAATACGAACTGCAGCACTGACGCGTTTGGTTTCGGCGATCGAACAAGTGATTCCGTAATGTAAACAATATGTCCAATACATGCCGTCGCCCGCCACTAAAACAAGAAGAGATGGACTGTTTCACTGTGTATATGGTGTTTTTATTTACATAGTTTTAAATTTGTGGTGAGTGCTGCAGCAAATTTGTAATGAGTGGTGAAACAATAGTGTCTTGCAGACTCCTTGATTCTGATGTTTTTGTGTTCAGTGGTCGAGTATATGGTGAATGTGTTCTTGTATGAGAATGACTTTTTTTTTCTTATAAATTTCTTTCAAATATTAGGGTGCATCTTCCAAGATGCAGCGTCTTGCAAGCCGTAAAATACGGTATTTATTTATTTATTTATTTTATTTTTTTTTTTCAGTTTCTAAATGGCGAGAATTTTAAAAATTTCTGCACGCAGGAATTTCACGCTTTGTTTTGTATCTTTCGTATGCTGAGTAATTTTTTGTAATATGAAGCCAAAAAATCTTTACATATCATTTCGTAAAATGAAATTTTTGTGTACAGAAGCTTTCGTATCTACAGGTACCACTGTATATAAAAAAAAATTGTATATCAAATAAATTTTTTCCATAAAATTAATGGAAATAGAATTAATTCGTTCTTGTGATATGAATTTACACCCACAAAAAATTAACATGCTTTAAATACCAACCAAATATAGCTTTAATATAAGACAAATATATATTGTATGCATGATATAAATTAACTATATTGCCCAAAATAACAACTTAACCCGCAAAACTCAGGACACATCGATAGACATTCATCATGCTAGACTCGGAGCATGTCCATAAACATTTAGGCTTTTTACGGCTATATTTTGGCTATTTTCTTCCCGCTTTCTTTGCTTGTGAGTATATAAAAAAAAATTGTATATCAAATCAATTTTTTCCATAAAAATGAATGGAAATAGAATTAATTCGTTCTTGTGATATGAATTTACCCCCACAAAAAATTAACATGCTTTAAATACCAACCAAATATAGCTTTAATATAAGACAAATATATATTGTATGCATGATATAAATTAACTATATTGCCAAAAATAACAACTTAACCCGCAAAACTCAGGACACATCGATAGACATTCATCATGCAAGACTCGGAGCATGTCCATAAACATTTAGGCTTTTTACGGCTATATTTTGACTATTTTCTTCCCGCTTTCTTTGCTTGTGAGCTGGCAACACTCATCAGGATTAAACATATGCTCTACGTCACTGTGTCACCAACAATGGGTGGTGGGAGCGACTGATTTCACAGTGTCTGATTCTGCCACCTCTCTCACGCACCTTACTTCTATACCTCAGGTCTCTCGCCATGTTATGGGGAGACAACTTT
The DNA here is from genome assembly GCF_017591435.1 of Portunus trituberculatus. Classification (NCBI taxonomy): domain Eukaryota; kingdom Metazoa; phylum Arthropoda; class Malacostraca; order Decapoda; family Portunidae; genus Portunus; species Portunus trituberculatus. The sequence goes on from NC_059297.1 coordinate 15,936,950, forward strand.
TGAAGGAGTGGTATCAGAACGAGAGAGAGAGAGAGAGAGAGAGAGAGAGAGAGAGAGAGAGAGAGAGAGAGAGAGAGAGAGAGAGAGAGAGAGAGAGAGAGAGAGAGAGAGAGAGAGAGAGAGAGAGAGAGAGAGAGAGATACAAGGGGCCCGTTTTCTATCGCTCTAGCCAAGGCCGCTGAACCTGATCAGAAGCAAGGCCACATAAACCGATGATACTACCTCATTCAACCTGTGATATTTTGGTAACCATGACATCTAGACTAGAGACTTCTGGTTTTTGTATTGCAAAGAGGAAGAGTTGCTTGTGGGCAGAACAGCATTTGTACTCTCTCATTTATTGAATTTCTAAGTGTAATCAGCATGTGAATACAGGCTATTTTGTGTTTCTCGCCAAACTTCTTCTTTTGGGACCCACGATCACAGGGTCTTGAATTCACAAAACTTAAGAAAAAATACACACTGCCTAGGAGCACTGACACATACAAGCACAAAGGATGAACAACGATACACAACGAGGCTTGAATGTTCGGGTGGACGAGGGTAGCCAAGCAATCGCTGCGCCACCTACCGAAGGCTATTCGTATCTTAAAAATATCTTCGTATTTCAAGGTGTAAATTATATCAAATTTTTTGTTGTATATAAAAAAAAATTGTATGTTGGGGCAATCGTATCTCGAGGTATTACTGTGTATATCTAATATATATATATATATATATATATATATATATATATATATATATATATATATATATATATATATATATATATATATATAGCTATGATAGATAGAAAATTATAATGGAAAATCTCATTGATGATTATTCAGTGTTTAAAAAAATTACAACAAATAACACCTAATTATTTTCTACCAAATAACACTGACTTCTTGGTGCAAAATCTACATTCTGTTTGTCCTTTCACAGATGGCATGCTGGAATTTAAAAATTGAATTGGCAAGATAAATTTTTACAGAAGTGTCGACAGTCCCTTGTAAAACAAACATAGGCAATGCCCAATTTTAGTTCCGGGTCTGATGAATAACCTTCCTATAGTTCATGTGCAAATTGTTAAACCCTTGAGATTCAACATTCTAATGTTCTGAACCTGCAGACATTCTTACCAAGGCTTCTTAAAGCAAAATAGGTACAGCTACAAAGAGACATCAAGAGATGTGTCAGAAATTGTTATAAAATATGGGTGATCATATTACACAGCATAAACACTCAGTTATGTGGACAAATTTATAGGTGAACTCCTAGAATTACTGTTGCACTAAAATAAAGGAGTAATGGATACCAAAATCTTTCTTAATCTACAAATCCATTGAAGAAATCCATGTCAAGACAATATCCTTTCAGAATAATACTTTAACATTTAGAGCTGCTAGTATGCATGGTCATCCCACATATACTACCAAATACGTTTCCCTCTCAACACACTCAAATAAGAAACATTTCAAATCTTATTATCACAATATATAATTATATAATTGAAAAAAATTGAAAAGTCTATGCAGAAAAAAATAAGCACAGCAATGCATGTACAGGTAAGAACATGTTTTACCAATGAATGTTTCCAAGACAATATTCCCTTACCTGCTGGAGTTTCTGAGAGTTCCTTTGCCTTGGCTTGTGCTCTTCTTAGGGCATCTTGAAACCAATCAGGATTTTCTGGTTCAGTTTTCACATCTTCACTGAAGGGGAGGGTGTCAACCTGTGGGAAAAATTATACTAAATAAAAAAAATATATATCTGCATAAAATATGTGAAAGAATACCTTGACTATCAGTAGCTTCATTCACTGAACTACATTTAAATGGCTTGAAGAGTAAAAAGCTACCAATAAAATCTCTTATTCTTAAAAAGAGAGCTGCAGGGTGGCTCTGGTGCAGCAGGTCTTATGTGAATGAAGTGGGTGACAGTGAAGCTGGAGTAAAAACTGTGGGGATTGTGAATGAAGATAAGCCTGCTTGTGATAGGAACAAAAAGAGACAATCATACCAACTACTTGGAATTATGCTCATGAATAATTACAGTTCTGAAATACTATTTGAGGATCTACATATAATATTCAGACAAGCAATAGTTGAATTAAAATTAAGAGATCTGTTTTCATATCTTATGAATGGCATATACCTTATTGGTATTTATCATTCCCTCCCTCTGGCACACTCTGAAACCTTAAAAGTCACTCTCTCCACCATTTCATAAAATATCATTCTCATGGTAAGCCCATGCCAGCGAATAAATTCGCAGAAAGAACCAGCAGACGATGCCCACGCAAGGCTATGTTCGCCTGTCTTCAAGGTGGAGGAATACACACTGCTTGGAAAAGTTAATTCTGGAGCCAGAACGAGTTATTCTCCCAGCTGATAGTACTGAGATGTGTAATTACATATTGGCTACAATATGAGAATGCTGAGGAGATCACTAGTCATTATGGAGCTGTAGTAATGAGAAACAGCGGATCAGTAATTGGCAACTCTGAGTCTGGCGAGGAGGCTGGATGGCGGCGCAAGGGTTGCCAACCTCAATCTCAGCGCGATATTTAAATTTCCTCAACAATTATTGCTTCTTTCCTGTGCACACCATTGAGTTGTGCATATATCTGTGGGCGTCTTCGGTGTATAGACGAGTCTATGCAGAGTTGGGAAGGTGTTAGAAAGAGGAATGAGGAGAATTAAAGGAAAAGCTATTGTTTAATTAGCAAATGGGGTCAAGCCAGGGCACGTGACCTGCAGTGGGTCACGCGCAAGGCAGTCTAGTGCGTGACTCGGTGTGAAGTGGGCGTGTTGCTCACGAGGTCGGTAATTTTCCTCCGTATATTGCATGCGGCTATGATTCTGTCATCTTATCAGAGGGAAAACAGCCTCTTAAGATCGATACAATTTGTCGAGAGTCGTGCAGAAGCAGAGGAAATACCGATCTCCAAGATAAAGATGGATTACTTTGACTCTGTGTTCACACGTGCTGGAGGCCGTGGGGCCACGTGTATCATCTGTTTCAGGCTTTGTGTGTGTTGAGCAGTGGTTGAGAGCCACGAGATACATCATTTGTTTCAGGTTGTTGTGCAAGGACAGAATTAGTGTTTTACAGAATTAGTGTTTTACCCAGCTGTGTAGAGCTGAGAAGATAAACATTCTAGAAACATTTGTGTTGTGCGTTCGTGCCTTTGTCCCCACGTGGCGGAGTGATCCCGGAGGCCCTGGAGTCCACGTGAGTGGTCGCTGCCTTTGTACAAGGTAGTGTTTAGTGAACATGAGCTCACGCATGGCAGAGTATTGTACCCGAGTGGTGGTAAGTCCTTTTCCTTAGTTATTCTAGGAATATTTAGTGTGTGCCTGTGTGTGTGTGTAAGTGACCACATGGCATGTATGGTGTTGTTATAATTTAACTAATAAAGTGAAAAGCGTAGCAACTGTGTTTTGCTTCTGTGATTACCTGTCTGTGTTGGGTCCCGAGAGTTGTTCCCTTAAAATAAATTCGAAATTGTGAGGATTGCGGGTGCGAGTTGGTTAAGAGGTTCAGATATATATATTCGCCATGAGAACTCGATTTGAGCAATTTCTCTGAGTATATTCTGATCACACCTCCATAATCAATCTTCCACCACCCCGTCGCCCTTCTTTCCACAATCACCTTAGCATATAGCTGTCACCAACACTCCTCAAAGCTTTCTCCTTCACATCTTTTCAGGAAAGAGTAGTGTCATAGCTCACAGCTTTCATTGTGAACTGTGTTTAGAAATTCCTGACTGAGGGATCTAAACTCACTAGTTTCTATGGCAAAGATTGAATAAGACTTGTTACATTTTGAGATAACTCATGGCAAAACTTTTTTAAGGACATCATAAGACTTTTTGAGGACAGCAACTAAAAATGAGTAATGATCTTTAATGAAAAATGTTTGAGAATAACTTCTTGAGTATTTCTGATTGTCTGTGCCTCATAAATCATTAATACTTTTCCACTGATTTTTTAATGACCTAGGTTTCATATATTTGAGGGAAAAAAAAATCATTGCATTTTTCTAAGGCATTCCCACAAAGCAATATTGTTGCACAGTCTTTGTTTATCTTTAATTTTGATGCTTGTTCCTTTCCTGTACCTACATACATACTACATACATACTGTTAAGGTGCGTTTACACGATCGAACTATGTTCGACGGACAAAATCGTTACCATATCACAGGAGAAGCAGGATGATGTCATAAGCGGTGAAACGATGGAAGTGGATCTGGCAACAAGCAGTGGTACCAGATGAGGGTGTTTACCACCGTTTCGAATCTGCTCACAGGGCATAGACCGGTGGACAATGTTTGAAGGTGATGTCAGAAGGTGATGTCCGTTGGTAACTCAGGCATATAAGTCAGTGTGTGGCCTTGGACGACTGGTGCAATACATCACTACCATGGTACACAGGAAAGAAAACAAGGCCAATAAAAATTGCACTATGCAGTATGATCATTGCTGTACTCTGTGAGGAGGAGGAGGAGATGCCAAGAAGGGAATGGTGCAAGGACTGGTTGCACAAATGAAATGAAAGGGGAAGCCATGCAACCATTTTCCAAGAATTGAAAAGTGGCTATGAATCGGACTTCACGAACTATATGCGCATGGACCCAAATACTTTCTACGATTTACTGGAAAAGGTTAAACCTGTTTGACGTTTCGATGCTGCAAACACGGACAGTGTCCAGTACACTACTTGGTGCTCGCTTCTGACGTCATTAGCGAGCCTTCTCGCTTTCCACTGCTAGTTGTCCGTCGAACATTGTTCGATCGTGTGAACGCACCTTTAGGCAGACAATACCAATAATGACCATGTCTTTTGTCAACCTTCAATATCTCAGAAGTAAAGGTTGGCACTCTTCTAAGAGGAAATGTATCATTACATTCTGCAGTATCTTTATCAACCAATTTTTTTATTACTTACATCAAAGAGTTACTTTATTGTAAGTTTTTACAGTTTTCAACCAGTGATCAGAATATTTTATATAAGTTTATAATATCAGGTCCTCAAAATATTTATTGGTCTTTCAATATTCTTTAAACTAAGAATCAATTTTTCTTCTGACTAACAATCAATTTTTCTTCTATGTATCAAATGAAAACCATGTGTACAGAGCTTTGTCAACTGTCTTGACCTTGGTGGCACATATAATACTATGTATTTTCTTTTCTCCCTCTTTTTCCATTCATGATTTCTGCCAAAAAATTTATCATTTACTACTGTCCAACTATATTGGCCATAACCACCACAAACTGCACACATCACCCAGCATGCTTGCAGACAAAATACTATACAGCTTTTTAATATATATCTGATACTGTTTCTTCAAAACCAGTATCAAAATATTAGGATTAAGTCTAAGAATTTAAAAATTAAAAAAGAATTAAGGGAAAAGGAAGCAGCATGAAATATTTAAGTTTTGATGAGGTAGTCAACAAATAAGCTACATAACATTATTATACATAATAAAGATGCTAAAAAGTAGGTTTTAAATATAAAAAGCATATATATATATATATATATATATATATATATATATATATATATATATATATATATATATATATATATATATATATATATATATATATATAAATATTAAGATGGTGCCCATCACAATATATATATATATATATATATATATATATATATATATATATATATATATATATATATATATATATATATATATATATATGGCCAAGGGAAAACAAAGTGTTGGATAAAATATATATATATATATATATATATATATATATATATATATATATATATATATATATATATATATTGTGATGGGCACCGCATTAATCCCCTTTAATTTATTATATTATTATATGTGAAGCCTATGGCCACCCATCACGGGCCCCTCAGGCTGTTCTGCTGAGCAGACAATCCCCTCCTTCTCCACTTCTCGTTGCAAGCGGGAGTCAGTACAGAGGTAGCCTTCAGCAGAGATAGACACGCACTCTCGTCGGTCTGGCACAGTGTTAGGGAGATTCGTGTTGCTGGGCTTCTCTTGTTACTCGCTAGTCATTGGTCTGGGAGTTGTGCCCTCCTGTTGAGTAGCTGGCTTGCTACTGGGTAGACCGTGGCTGTTAGGACAACGGGCTTGTTGCTCTAGGAGAGGTGTAGTAAGTTTGGCTACATTTCTCGTGCGTTCGTCCCCTCGTGGTGTGGCGGCGCAGAGAGACACGTTATTGTCTCGTCCTGTTTGTCGTTGTGGTGGCTGTGGTCACCAGTGTGTTTGGTGGGCGGCTGTGTGCCCCACCATCTGTTGTGTAGTATCAGTAATATACTGTTTATAGTAACCAGCCAGTCTTCAGCGGAGGTAGACACGCGCTCTTGGTTTCTGGCACAGGGTGGAGACACGTGTTGCTGGGCTGTTCTTGTTACTCGCTAGTCATTGGTCTGGGAGTTGTGCCCTCCTGTTGAGTAGCTGACTTGCTACTGGGTAGACCGTGGCTGTGTAGGACAACGGGCTTGTTGTCCTGAGGAAAGTGTAGCCGGTTGGGGCTGCATTTCCTGTTGTGCGTTCGTCCACTCGGGTGTGGCGACGCGGAGGGACGCGTTATTGTTTCGTCCTGTTGTTGCTGTTGGTGGCTGTGGTCACCAGTGTGTTTTGTTGGGTGGCTGTGTGCCCCACCATCTTTTGTATAGTTTCAGTAGTAAACTGTATTGTAGTGGTAGTAGCCACGCACACTATTGAATGCTGAGAGGCTTCATGTCGGCCAGTAGTGCGTAGTTGTCGTCCGCCAGACTTGTCTGCGACGAGTATTTGGACTCGTGTATAGCTGGTGTCACCCGTAGGTGGTGTCTGGGCTTGTGTGTACATCACCGGATGTGCTGTACACATCATATATTGCAGTAGTAGTAGGCCAGGGATGTCAGTCTAACAGGTGTTAGTAAGCACTTGTTGTAGTAGGATAGTATAGTATATATATACCGCGCGCGTTGTTCCGGTCTGTGAGTTATCACAGTCTGTGGACAAGGCGGGTGGAGAGGCATTAATACTTCATAGAGAAGTGGGTGGAATTGTCCTTGTGGGCGGTTTCTCTAGGGGTATTAAGGCCTCGCCCTGTTACACATAACATCTACCATTTATAAATTCTACTTGGTTGGGTACAGGAGGAGAAGGAGTTGCTGAGGAGATTCCCTTACAGTGGGGGAAATTATACACTGTTGGCGACCTTGAAAGAACCTGAGGGTTACGTCGGCTGTGAGTTATAGTAGTGGGGACTCTGTGGAGTGTTTTATAATCCCCACTGTACTGACCGTAACAAAGTTGGCGATTTTGCCAGAATAACAGTCTAGTGAGCTGTAGCAGCTAACCGCAGCCGGGTGACGTGTAAACCGTAACAGTGGCGACCTCGCCAGGATAAACCAAGTGCTTTATAGTGTGTAGTGTTATTGTGTGGGGTATTATTACTTATATTATTTTATTGTTTGTGAGAACGAGTCCTGTGAGCACCATGGAGAGAGTTACTGGTCTTTTCACCCCACCAGTGGAGGGTGAGGATGCGAGTGTGAGCCGGCGAGACTCACCACGTGGGTATGATGAGTCGGTGGCCGCGCGTGGGGTCAGTGAGGACGCATTTACTACGTGTCATGATAACGCACGTGGCGGTCCCAGTGAAGGTGATGTGGGATATATTAGCCCTGGCAGAAGTATCGGAAGCAGGGAAGGCTCCCGACGATCTAGTCCAGCAAGCAGTATTGCTGATAGTGTCCAGTCAGCTGCCAGACTGGAGGAACTGCGATTGAAGCTGGAAATGAGGAAAATGGAGATAGAAGCAGAAGAGAGGCGAGAGTTAAAAAGACTAGCTGCTGAGGAGAGGGCTAGAGAGGCGGAAGAGAAGGCTAGAGAGGCGGAAGAAAGACGAGAACTTCAGAGACTAGCAGCAGAGCAAGAGGCTAGAGAGGCGGAAGAGAGGGCTAGAGAAGCGGAAGAAGACGAGAAATTCAGAGACTAGCAGCAGAGAAGGAGGCTAGAGAGATGGAGATGATGAGATTGGAGATGGAGAGAGAAAGGGCAGATAAAGATAGAGAGTTGGAGTGGGAGAGAACTCGCCATGCAGTAAGTACGCCTGGAGTTGTTGGTAGTGTAGGAGGAGGAGGAGAACAGAGTGTTGAGCGTACTTTAGTTCAAAGTCTCCAGCTAGTCCCCGAATTTGATGAGGCTAAGGTGGCTGAATGGTTTGTCCGCTTCGAGAGGAAAGCCAAGGAGTTTGCTTGGTCTCGAGAGAGATGGGTAGGCTTGGTCGCGAATAAACTCAAGGGAAAAGCCTTGGAAGTTTATGATAAAATGTCAGCTGATGATCTGGATGATTATGAGGAGTTTAAGGCTGACATTTTGCGGGCATATGAGCTGCGACCAGAAGCCTATCGCTTGCAATTCAGAGGAAAGAGGAAGCGAGCAAGTGACTCCTACCTCGAGTGTGCTCGTTCACTGGAGCAAGTGTTTGAGAGATGGGTTGCTAGCGAGGGTGTTGACTCTCTCGAGGCTTTGAAGGAGTTAGTAGTTATGGAGCAGTTCATTGATATTGCTGATAAGGAGCTGGTACCTCTGTTGAGGGAGAAGAGGTTTAGGACCTTGAAGGAGGCTGCTACATGGGCTGATGATTATGTGTTGGCCCACCGTCCTGTGCAGCAGCCTGGGAGTTGGAGTCGTAAGGAAGGTGGTCCTAAGGGAGGCCCAGGGAGTGGTGGCAGTTCTTCCTCGGGCTCTCCAGGCCACTTTAGGCGATATACTGGATTCGGCAGTAAGATGGGTTTGGAAAGCCCCAGGCCCCCACCCTCCTTTTTCTGCGAAGGACGGGACGGCGGGAAGGCGGCCCCTAGAACGCCCAAGTATGATTCCCAGCCTACGTGCTATCACTGCCGAGGGAAAGGGCATTTTAAGTTCAATTGCCCAAAATTAGTAACAGCTGAAACTCCAAAGTCCTCGCAGAAACCAGTTGCCTTGTTGGTGTGGCCAGATAAAGTTTGTGGTGATGAGTTGACTGCTCCTTCAGGCTTTAGAAGTGAGAAGGCACGGCGTGTGCCTGAGTTGTGTTTGGAGGAGAGAGAGCAGGTTGGCCCACCTGTCCCTCCCCCTGTTGCCTCGCCCGCTGTTGTTAAGGATAGTGAGCTTGACTGGTGCCGTCCTTTCCTGTGTGGAGGCACTGTTGAGATTGATGGCACAAAGTATCCCATCACTGTACTGCGTGATACGGGAGCACAGCAGTCAGTGTGCCGAAATGTCACTGGGAAGAAGGTGACATCTAGCAAGGCAGTGTTGTGTCGTGGACTTAACACTGTGGAGGAGTTCGTGACGGCTGAGGTGACGCTGTCATGTCCTCTTGTCACTGCTACGGCGCAGGTAGCAGTGGCAGACGAACTGCCAGTCGCAGGAGTGGACTTCCTGCTTGGGAATGATTTGGCTGGTGGTCGTGTATGGATCCCAACCTCTGATGAGGATGAGGTTGCTGAAGAGTCTGGGCCAGTGGTGCAAGACTCTGTAAATGTTGTTACCCGCTCTCAGGCCCGCTGGGCTGAGAGAGAGCCTGTTACTACCCAGGAGGTTGCTAGCAGCCAGGTGGGATTGACTCCAGATGGGAGTAACAGTGCTGATGTGGTGGAGCCAGTGTTGGGCTCACCATTGAGTTCTGGTGTAGAGGCTGACGGTGACGGCGTAGAGTCACTTGTTAATGCACCGGACTCGGCTTTGGGAGTTGTTGCTGAGAGTGAGGACGGAGTGTTGGGTGTAGCTGAGTTGTTTGATGGTTATCCTCACTCTGCAGAGCACTCCGGAGGGAGCACTCGTGCTGAGTCGCTTCCTGGTGTGGAGGCTGAGGGCTCTGATGTTCAGCACAGGCCCCAGCATGATAAGTCAGGCAGTTTGTTGGAAGTTGGCGCCCAGGGTGGGAGACTTCCAGTTCTGCGGGGAGTTGGAGTTTCTCCCCTGTGGAGCATCGTGGAGGCAGGGAGCGAGCTGTTCCCTTGCCTGGTGACTGCCTGGCTGGTGGTGATGATCCTTCTGAGGACTCACCGGATCACATGGCAGGAGCGGAGCAGCCTGGGCCAGCTCTCCGTCCTCGATGCCGTGTGGGACGTAGGGTTGCAGCGTTGCCTCAACCCCATGACCCTATAGTCCCCCTTTCTCTTACCCAGCTAGAGCCTGCAGAGCTCATTCGTAGGCAGCAGGAGGACCCGGCGTTGGCCTCCTTCTTTGCTCGAGTGGGTGAGGGAAGTGAGGAGTTGGAGGGCAGGGAGGAGTTTGTCTTGCATCAAGGGGTGTTGTGTCGTAGATGGCAGGAGAGTGACGGTGGTGAGTTATTGCAAGTAGTTGTGCCGCAGAAGCTGCGTGAGGCACTTGTGCTGTTGGCACATGAGGGGCCCATGGCTGGACACCTGGGCATCCGAAAGACCGTCGCTCGCCTGCGTCGCAATTTTGGTGGCCCAGCATGTCTGGAGAAGTAGCCACGATTCTTAAGTGCTGCCACACTTGTCAAGTGGTGGGCAAGCCTAATCAGACACCCCCTGTGGCGCCACTCCACCCTATCCCTGCTGTTGATCCTCCCTTCACGAGGGTTTTGATTGATATAGTAGGTCCTCTGCCTACTACCAGGGCTGGTCACAAGTATTTGTTGACCATAATGGATGTTACCACGCGGTATCCTGAAGCAATTCCCCTGAGAAGCACTCACTCTAAGGTGGTGCTGAAGGCTTTGTTAACCTTCTTTACACACTTTGGATTGCCAGCAGAGCTGCAGTCCGATCAGGGGACCAACTTTACTTCAAAGTTGTTTAAGGATACGATGACTGCGTGGGGGATCAAGCATATTGTGTCCAGTGCTTATCATCCACAGTCTCAGGGAGCCCTGGAGAGACATCATCAAACTCTCAAGACCATGCTCAAGAGTTTCTGCATGGAGAGAGATAAGGATTGGGACGAGGGTGTCCCTTTGTCTTATTTGCGGTGAGAGAAGCGCCCACTGAGTCCTTGGGTTTCTCACCCAATCAGCTAGTGTTTGGACACCGAGTGCGTGGACCGCTCGACGTAGTTCGGGAGGCTTGGTGTCAGCCGTCGCCTGAGCGCCCTGTCTCACTGCTTAAGAGCCTCATGAGCAGTCGAGAAAGATTAGCCAAGGCATTAGAGGTGGCGCAGGCCCACCTGTGTAAGGCCCAGCAGAGTATGAAGGGGTATTATGACCGAAGGGCCGAGTATCGGAGTTTTGCCCCTGGAGATGAAGTGCTCGTGCTGTTACCACTTCAGGGCCAGCCGCTTGCTGCCCGCTATAGTGGCCCCTATATTATAGAGAAGAAGGTAGGTGACCTCGACTACCTGGTGGTCACTCCTGACCGGCGCAAGAGGGCTCAGCTGTGTCACGTTAACATGCTGAAGCCCTATTTTCGTTCTACTAGCCAGAAGGGCTCTTTTAGTTCTGCCGTGCAAGAGGCATCTTCAGTTTTATTTTTCTGCCGGGAGGGAGAGGCTCCAGAAGTTATTGGGCCTGAACCTGTTGTTCCTACAGGGCAGTGGGAACGGAATAGCCTCCATCTCTTGAAATTTAGGGGATCAGCAATATGAGTTGCTTCGGCGGCTGAGAAAGTACTCTTCAGTGTTTAGCAGTGTCCCGGGCAGGACACAGTTGATAGAACACGATATTAATGTTGGGGACGAAAAGCCTGTCAAGTGGCCCCCATACAGAGTGAGCCCAGGAGTACAATGTCATAGTAAGATAAATAAGAGGAGCAGACAACATTGTGGCCGATTGTCTGTCCCGGGGCCATTCCCTTTAGTCAGTTCCATGCCTTTTTTAAAAAATTTTGTAAATGTTTTTTGTTATTTCCAAAATTTTTTCTTTTAAGGGAGGGCGTGTGATGGGCACCGTCTTAATCCACTTTAATTTATTATATTATTATATGTGAAGCCTATGGCCACCCATCGCGGGCCCCTCGGGCTGTTCTGCTGAGCAGACAACCCCTCCTTTGTTTCCACCATTTTGCGTTGCGAGCGGGAGTCAGTACAGAGGTAGCCTTCAGCGGAGATAGACACGCACTCTCGTCGGTCTGGCACAGTGTTAGGGAGATTCGTGTTGCTGGGCTTCTCTTGTTACTCGCTAGTCATTGGTCTGGGAGTTGTGCCCTCCTGTTGAGTAGCTGGCTTGCTACTGGGTAGACCGTGACTGTTAGAGCAACGGGCTTGTTGTCTAGGAGAGTGTGTAAGTTGGCTACATTTCTGTGCGTTCGTCCACTCGTGGTGAGGCGGCGCGGAGGAGAGACACGTTTTGTCTCGTCCTGTTTGTTTGTTGGTGGCCGTGGTCACCAGTGTGTTTGGGGGGGCGGCTGTGTGCCCCCACCATCTGTTGTGTAGTATCAGTAGTATACTGTGTATAGTAACCAGCCAGTCTTCAGCGGAGGTAGACACGTGCGCTCGTGGTTTCTGGCACAGGGTGGAGACACGTGTTGCTGGGCTGTTCTTGTTACTCGCTAGTCATTGGTCTGGGAGTTGTGCCCTCCTGTTGAGTAGCTGGCTTGCTACTGGGTAGACCGTAGCTGTGTAGGACAACGGGCTTGTTGTCCTGAGGAAAGTGTAGCCGGTTGGGGCTGCATTTCCTGTTGTGCGTTCGTCCACTCGGGTGTGGCGACGCGGAGGGACGCGTTATTGTTTCGTCCTGTTGTTGCTGTTGGTGGCTGTGGTCACCAGTGTGTTTTGTTGGGTGGGCTGTGTGCCCCACCATCTTTTGTATAGTTTCAGTAGTAAACTGTATTGTAGTGGTAGTAGCCACGCACACTATTGAATGCTGAGAGGCTTCATGTCGGCCAGTGGTGCGTAGTTGTCGTCCGCCAGACTTGTCTGCGACGAGTATTTGGACTATAGTGGTGTCACCCGTAGGTGGTGTCTGGGCTTGTGTGTACATCACCGGATGTGCTGTACACATCATATATTGCAGTAGTAGTAGGCCAGGGATGTCAGTCTAACAGGTGTTAGTAAGCACTTGTTGTAGTAGGATAGTATAGTATATAATATACCGCGCGTTGTTCCGGTCTGTGAGAATTATTACAGTCTGTGGACAAGGCGTGTGGAGAGGCATTAATACTTCATAGAGAAGTGGGTGGAATTGTCCTTGTGGGCGGTTTCTCTAGGGGTATTAAGGCCTCGCCCTGTTACACATAGCATCTACCATTTATAAATTCTACTTGGTTGGGTACAGGAGGAGAAGGAGTTGCTGAGGAGATTCCCTTACAGTGGGGGAAATTATACACTGTTGGCGGCCTTGAAAGAACCTGAGGGTTACGTCGGCTGCGAGTTATAGTAGTGGGGACTCTGTGGAGTGTTTTATAATCCCCACTGTACTGACCGTAACAAAGTTGGCGATTTTGCCAGTATAACAGTCTAGTGAGCTGTAGCAGCTAACCGCAGCCGGGTGACGACTTACGTATGTTTGGCCATATATATATATATATATATATATATATATATATATATATATATATATATATATATATATATATATATATATATATATATATATATATATATATATATATATATATATATATATATATATATATATATATATATATATATATATATATATATATATATATATATATATATATATATATATATATATATATATATATATATATATATATATATATATATATATATATATATATATATATATATATATATATATATATATATATATATATATAGAGTCATGAGTTCAGGTGGTTCTTTTAGCTTACAAGGAAGATACAGTCTCACCAGCTATATATGGAGTATATATGCTATATATATTCCTGGTTTCTTATATATATATATATATATATATATATATATATATATATATATATATATATATATTCACACTTTCAATATATCTTTCAACACAAAATCAATCCTTAGTGCATCCCTTATGTAACATGTGGTCTGCCTGGAGTACTCACCCTTCCATCAACAAGTAAATGTGGTTTGACGTCATCTGGATATGGAGGTGAAACATTATCTTGCCTGGAGTATGTATGGGCTGCATCAGTCTGTTTTGGAACACTCTGGCAATATGCCTTTAGCTTGTTAGTGCCTTGTCCTGATGATTTGGATTTATGAGATGTTGAATAGTTTTCTTCTTTTACTTCTGTAATACTTCAGTAAAATTAATAACAGGTAAATCATGTAATAGTTATCAACATTATTTCCTCTCCTAAACAAATGAGAATGACTTGTTTGTGTGGCTGGGACCCATTCATCTGTATCAAGATTTTGTGAATGCCTGTCAATGCATGAAGTTGACACAAATAACTAGGTATCGCATGGCAAACAACAATCCGAACACAGGCTGAGAAAGTGCAAAAAGTTACTTCACTTCATCAATTCAACACAAAAACCACATCACTTAAAGAATGCAAGTTTGCAAGAGATTGAAGAAGATGAATTAAAAAGTGTGATGCTAATATGTTTTAATAAATTGGTCAAAGCAGAACTGAAAAACTGGTGATGAAAATTAGTAATTTTTTCACTGAATTGCCAAAACTAGCCCAACAAAGAGGAATCTCCATGAGGAATGTCTCCATCATTTGATGGTTAAGTACAGCTTATGGAACTAACTAGTGGCCTCTTTTAGACAGAGTGATGAAAAAAAGATAGTGCAATATTAAAACACAACATAAAGAAGACTATAAATACCTGTAGCCTACATAAAGAAGTCCAGTTTAATCGTATGATTTAAGTTATCAAGATATTGCCATATAAGGTTTGTGTAAGACACTTGCTACATTTGTTTTTTCTTAAAAATAATGGAGGTATGGGAATTAGCTTGCCTTACATTTCATTATCTCTGCCACAACAAAATTCAAATATTAAAATGCATCTTATATATTCAATGCCTAACAAATAGTAAAACACCATTTAATAATGTCTAAAATAAATAAAGCCTACAGTATTTCAACATTTATTTTTCATCCAAAGAATATTAATACAGAGCATTGGGTCCCAGCCATCTGAACTCCAGTTAGTTATGTAAACACAAGGGTTTAAGCAGAAGTGAAATTGGCTACAAATTTTCCAAGAACTGTCAGTCATAGACTAAAAACTTGTATTGTAAAAAACATCTAACAGTATTGAGTTCAACAAATAATTCTTAGTTCTGTAGCAGTGCTATATGCTCCATCATCTATAAGCAATGCAAGATATGACAAATACATCTTTCAACAAGGAAAATACAAATTTTCCATTCATGTCTTTGTTCAAAATCAAACTTATGCATACACAAGGATTTTTTCACACATTGTTTATCTCAAGTAGTACTTGTAAAATATTTTGCATAATTTTGAACATTCTAGACGGAAATTTCAATACTTATAAAAAGTTTTGTTTCATTTTGAGTACGATATGTATTTGAAAATTCCACTATTAACAAGCTATTCTTTATTTATTTTATTGTACTTTATTGATAAGTGTCTCTAATCAGTCATAAATCAATTATTTAAAAATCATGAAAAAAAGCTAAATAAGTCAATACATATTTCCATACATTGCACAATTAGACGATGATTTATTTAAAACATCTATCCAACAAATATGCCAAGGTTTGTTTAAAATGTTTCCTGCAAATGATGCAGAGACACATATCTTTGTAGGTAGGCAGAGGGATCAAAACAAACCAAACTGAGAAACTGCTGATCCAGATCTGATCATGAATATGCATTCCTTGCAGTGACAGAGCAGCTAGCAACAGCAGCAATAATATCAACAGAAAGCGCATATGTACACTAAGTACATATATAATTGTGCCTCTTCATTGTACAGAAGCAGACATTTGAGTTCATTTCCTTACTTCTCATCAACAAAGCAAAATCATATAAAAAATTCAAACTGCTCTCCAATACTGTTAATTAATTTTACAATACATCAGTATCTTTATCAAAAGAAATTGTAAACCCAAATGTAGTAACAGAAACTACAAAACAAAATAAAATACTACAAAATCTGGGTAAATTACAAAGTGCAAATGTATGATTAAAATAAACTAGTATTATTCATTATAACTGACAGAGCAAAATGATAAACATGAGGAAGAGAACATATTTTCAAAATGGGTTTCAAGTAAGAAGAAACAAGTTACCTTAAACTTTGACAGAATGTCACAGGACAAAAAAAAATAACAAATAAATAAATAAATAAATAAATATATAAGAAATAACAATAAATAAACAAAGAAATAAATAATAACAATCATGGACAGGTGTTATGTTATAGTGCAGCATTCAGGTCATATTTGCAGTGTCTTCCTTATAACACTTTTGGACCCCAAGGAAACCTCTTTATTAAATAACTGACCATGCAGAACAAACAAGCAATGTACATTCAATAAAAACACAATCAATACTCAAGTGGATTTGAGAATGATATGATGAAGTTCTAATTCACTCTTTTTTATTCAACACCTAGCATTTTTCAGAACATTTTTTTCACCATTCAACTGTACGTGATATCATTCTTTTTACTTATCTAATGCAGATGCAGCACAAATTCTTCATCAACAGGGTGTATCTTTAGTTTACTGCTAAAAATCATGCTGAATCTTTTTTAATATTTTTCTTATTATAGTTCTTAAAAAACTTCTCTGAAGTTTGTAAATTTAGAGCTGGGTAATGAATTTCACTGATCACAAAAGCGTGATTTATATGAAAGCCCTCAACTAAAGGAAAAAGCTATTCAAAGAGAGGATACTCATATTCCAATATGAAAGAGTGGGAATACTCAAGACTGCATAAAGATCATACAACCTGGTCATAGCTACATGAGGCTCCCAATGTCATCATACTACCTTGTTGCAAGGGTAATCAATACATTAATTCCTCCTTCTCTCTCTCTCTCTCTCTCTCTTATATAGACTCCAATAAGTTATTAGAAAAGATAAGCAAAATTACATACACTTTATGCCTCAACTTTGAAGAATATTTAGAAAAAAATGAAGTATTAAAGCTATAAATGGGAATAATGAATAAGACATGCCAAGTACTACAGTGCAAGACAGGACAATAAGTGTGAAATGAAGAAAAAAGACTTGTAGTGAAAGAGAATGAGGACAGATCACACTAGTCTGGAAACATGGACAAAAAAATGAAAATGGACCAAAGAAGTAATGAAATGTGCTGAGAGTAACTAAAAGTTAGAACACCTGAAGAGTTGCACATAACCATTAAGGGTGATTCATAATGTTGTTGCCACTAATGAAAATTATGATGTGATAAAAGTTTTAATATGACAGTTTCTAAGAGTAATTAACATATTGTAGCTACAACTTGAGATGACAGTGTCTTTTCCTGACTTTTTTCCTGACCATAGATATTTAAAAATCAATTTATACATATAAATTTATCTACTCTCACCTTCTGATCTTACAAACACTAAATTGAAATTACACTATTTTGGATAACTTAATCTAGAAACTAATTCTGCAAGGTCATAGATAATTATCCCCTATCAAATTTATGAATGATTGAAAATGACAATAACAGCAAGACAGTCTAAGTGAGAAGGTGAAAATGATACTGTATCATACCCGTTTTATTCTTCAATTTCTTGAACTGCTCCAAAAAACTTCCATCATTGTTGAATTTGTTCATTGTTGTTGAGGATTCCGTTTCACTGAAAGAAAATATGAAGTTTAGAAACCACTTCACATTACATAGGTAGTGCCACTTGCTCAGGATCAATGGTCACACAAAAGAAATTCAGCTAAATAAGAAACAGCACAAAAAAACACAAAATGCTAGCACAAGATGAGAAGTGCTTCCATGGTAAAAAAAAAAAAAAAAAAAAAAAAAAAAAAGAAAAAAAAAAAAAACATTTCAAACTGAACACATGGAGATGGGATGCTTGACATTCAATGTACCAACTAACAGTGGTGTACTTGGAGCTAGCTCCTAACTTGAATTTTGGCTTGCAAGTCAAAATAAAGACTGATTGGGCAACAGCCCATGTCTTGATTTCTCACAAGTTGAAGCACTCGTAACACAAGGTTCCATTATACACACACACACGGCCCGGTAGCTCAGTGGTTAGAGCACTGGCTTCACAAGCCAGATGACCGGGGTTCGATTCCCCGGCCGGGTGGAGATATTTGGGTGTGTCTCCTTTCACCTGTAGCCCCTGTTCACCTAGCAGTGAGTAGGTACGGGATGTAAATTGAGGAGTTGTGACCTTGTTGTCCCAGTGTGTGGTGTGTGCCTGGTCTCAGACCTATCCGAAGATCGGAAATAATGAGCTCTGAGCTCATTCCGTAGGCTAACGTCTGGCTGTCTCATCAGAGACTGCAGCAGATCAAACAGTGAATTACACAGACACACACACACACACACACACACACACACACACACACACACACACACACAGACAGACAGATGGACAGACAGACAGACAGACAGACAGACACCGCGTAGTGTAGTGGTTAGCACGCTCGACTCACAATCGAGAGGGCTGGGTTCAAGTCCAAGTAAGCGGCGAGGCAAATGGGCAAGCTTCTTTATATGTGGCCCCTGTTCACCTTGCAGTAAATAGGTACAGGATGTAACTTGAGGGGTTGTGGCTTCGCTTTCCCATTTTTTTGTTGTGTGTGATGTGGTCTCAGTCCTACCCGAAGATCGGTCTATGAGCTCTGAGCTTGCTCCGTAATGGGGAAGACTGGCTGGGTGACCAGCAGACAACCGAGGTGAATTACACACACACACACACACACACACACACACACACACACACACACACACACACACACACACTGGAACCTTGAGTTACGAGTGCTTTGACTTATGAGAAATCTGAGATACGACCTGTTGCCCAATCAATTTTTTGTTTTGACTTGAGCCAAAATTCAAGTTAGGAGCCAACTCAAGGTAAGGCACCGCTAGTTGCTACAATGAGCCCCAAGCATCCCACCTCCACGCGTTCGGTTCTTTTTTTTTTTTTTTTTTCTCACGATGGTAGAAATGGGACAATTTTCAGTTTCACCCAACTAACGATTTTCTGAAGTGGCTTATGTGTTTCTGGTGAGATATGTAGCACATTGATTGATGGTCTATATCATTTCTGTTGCAAATGCTACTTTTCAAGTAATTAATTTTTCAATTTATGCCCACATCTCTTCCCCAACAATCTTTGGGAGGGGCCTGTGGGAAATCTGTTTTTTTTATTGGGGAAGCATTGAATTGAGTAATGCGCATTGCAAAACAGGTAAAAAATCAACAGAATCACATAAAAATATATGAAAATACATTAATTACGCTTTTGACAATAGCAGTGGCGGCGTCCAAGGTAAGCGTTGCTGTTATTGTTGAGTAGCGCTGCCAAAGATTCACTACATTTTGTGTATAGGCTAAAATTAGGTTAGGTTAGATTTTGCTTAGGGTTTGGTTAGTAACCACGGGGGTCAGGGGGACACAACCTCCCCGGCTAGCCTAGAGGGGATCCGTTGGGGGGCAAAGCCCACCCAGTAAGTCTAGAGTGAATCGTTGACACCGCTGCTCAAGAATAACATAGCAACTGCTGCATTTTCATAGATTTTTATGTTTTCTTTAATTTAGTTCTGTTTTGCAATGTAAATTACTCAATCTAATGCTCCCTCACCCAAAAACTCCAATTTCCCACAGATCCCCTAAGATAATCAAGGAGGAGAGGTAAGCATAGGTTGAAGAGTCATAACTTGAAAACTATGCATTTGTGACAGATATGATGTAAAACATCAGTCAGTTCACTACATATCTCACCAGAAACACATAAACCACATCTGAAAATCACTGGTAGGGTGAAATTGAAAATTGACCAAGAAAATTAAAATAAATATATAAAGTGCCAGAGTTACATTGGAGATTAAGAACAGTATGCAATCCTGCTACTTTTGGTTGCTGTGATGGCCGAAAGCATCCTAACCTAACTATACATAACCAAACAAGAACCATTGCATTGATAAGGTTTGGTTAGGTAAGGATGCTAATGGTAAGATCAAGAACCTGGCTGCCACCATAACAAAATTCTGTAGGTTTACATATATTGCATAACATTCTATCTGATAAGAGAGTACTAACTTCGGGGGAAGAGGCTGAGGTTATTCATATCATCCACTTCCACAGGTGAAGTCAAAACTAATACCTCACCTGATGCCGGTTGGTTCATGGCTCGTAGGATGTCTAGGAAGTGCCACTCCACTACTAATGCTACCGCCACGACCACCGCCACCGCCGCCCCCTGCCTTTTTGCCATGGGCCTGATGGTGGTGGTGTTGCTCCTTCATTTTTCGCTCGATTTCTCGCTTCTTCTTCATCAAAATTTCTTCTTGCTTTGACATTTCCCGCATCCTGACTTGAACTGGATATTTGTTAGACATTTTTAGCAGCGTTTACACAGCACAAACAACAACACCATGCGAGACACACTCCCTATTGACTTCTACAGCCAGCAACACACACAAACACACACTACACAACACCATAGGAACGTGACACAGGCTGACGACACTTGCTCTGTGCTCGAGATGATCAGTCACCAGTCTTTGCAACATTATTTGATTGAAGTATTTTTCATAAGATCATAATTATATTCATGAAAAGCTTTATTATAATGTAACATAACCTCCATCCATTGGTATATCGAATTATTTAATCTTGAAATTCGTGGTGTTGTTTACGATAGAGTTGTAGTCCTCCAGCAGATGCATGCGACTTCAGCCAGCCATATTGAGACACCCGAATTACGTTGCGCATTTCAAACAGCATGACTGCATTTAGTGATTCTGTGTTTTTCTTCCTCATTTTTTTATGTAGACTATATCGTCATTATTCTATTACTACAAATTTCAAGAGAATGGTTGGCTTCCTTATTATTCAGCCAAGCAGGACATTCCTTCTATAAACTAGGTAGATTTCATATTTTCAGATCTCTTTAATCCTTTGTGTTAGTGTCTGTTGAATTTTCCTCAGTGGCAGAATTATGGAATATACAGCTGTATATTCTCAACGACTAGTCGTTATATAAGGCTGTGAAAAAGAAGAAAAAGGCTTTGAGCTCAAGAATCTTACATCATGAGTGCTCCGTGGTACAAATATACTTTCTCTAGAGGGCAAAATTATTTAGCAATGACATGAAAGCAACTTCAGTTGATATAGGTTAAAAACAGGTTTTGATAATCAGGGTATAGTCGACATATAAGACTATGGAAAGAGATACAAACCTTTAGAGCTCAAGAATCTTGCAATGCATGTCCTATATGGGCCTAATTTTTTTGTTATGGCTTATAACGCCCGTAGGCAGACTTGAAGAGTAGACTGTAAATCATACATACAAATGAGATAATACAGTGTTTTCCAGCTTTGGTGGGCTTGGGTGAGAGGTGCATGGGGAAGCTGTCTTTGGAACAAACGTATATGACTTACACTCAAAACATTACCACCGGCCCACTGAAAATACATGGGAACGCCCGAGTTACGCTCCTTATTTTCCGTTTTACGTCCATGTTTCGAGACCGCCTACCATATAATTATGTGACCTTAAAAGACGTGATAGTTGTGGCATACCGTGCTAAGAAGATTTAGACGGTAAATCATACATACAAATTAGATAATACAGTGTTTTCCAGTTTTGGTCCATGGACTTGGGTGAGAGGAAAGCGGTCTTTGGGACAAACATATGACTGAACAAGGTCATGTACACATGTACATGTAGATGTACATATACATGTGCATTTAATGAAGGATAAATAAATTGTGAATCAGGTGAAAGTTGACATGAAGGTTGATTTTTCTTGGTTTAACAATTACTTAACATATGTCAAACTCTCTCTCTCTCTCTCTCTCTCTCTCTCTCTCTCTCTCTCTCTCTCTCTCTTTGTAGCTTTTATTTAGAATGATGTGTGATTTCGTGTCATTGGACATTGGAGAAAGCATCAATCACTGAAATTTTACTTCACTGTTTGTTTCTTGTAATGTAATAAACGATAAAAGCAATCTTTTTGCCATAATTTCTCCCGAAAATGTCCTGCTGTATTTCTTTCAATATTGTAGCTACTTCGTATTAACACCGTTAATAACAGGTCTACATGACATATTTAGGAAACTATAATGTGGTTTACATAACTTGAACCCTGCAGTTCTCTCTTAGTTTTCCTTCAGTAATGAAGAAGAAAGTGACAATTTCCCATTGCTTAACACCGGAGAGGGTAATGTTTTTGGGTATAAGTTGGGAACGTAAGCTCCGCCCAACGCATCATAAGCTCCGCCCAACCTATGTTATAAAAATTTCATTACACGCCAAATTGTTACCTTTTTTTCATAAAAAATTTGAGTTTATAAGCCTGTTGTAAATTTATTTGAGTGAGTTCATGCATTATCATGCTGGCATTTGTTAAGATGAGGTTGTTGATCATTTTGCTGCAAAAGTTTTGAAATTGACCAATTACTGAAAAAGTTATTCAACAATATATGCTGAAAAACTGAAAGTCGAGAAAAACGCATTTTCTGTGAACATCTTCAAAACCCCACATAACTCACTCCAATATGTACCAAACTCAGATATGTACTTACATAATCCCTTGACAACTGTTTGGAGGCTGGTAGTGGCTGTTTAGATAGTTTCAGGCCATGTTACATCATGGGAATGTCGTCTATATAGCCTCTCTGAATGGTGAGCTCTCACTTGCCTGTCAGCCTTACAGGCTCCTGGTCCCGTTATTATCATATTAGAATATATAACATATCACTGATAGGTTCTGAATGGTGAACAACACTGTCACATTTGTCACACCGAAGATTTATAGTACAATCAAACAAATAACTTGTCACTTTTGCGGTGATTCCGTTGCCACATTCACATTTCACCAAATTGAAAATTGTTTGCAGTCTTTGTAATGATATCACTAACAAGGCACTATCCTCACTAGTTTGGTGAACTTCACTCTCCTCTGGTGGCAGGAGACTATGCCTGTAGCTTGCAGCAGACACGTGAGGGTCGGGAGTGGCAGGGGTGGTGGCGGCGGAGGTGGAAGCCTCGCCAGTACTACCACCACGTGTCTCAGGCTCCTCACTTTCTTCTCTTTTCCACCTTTTCAAGGCTTTCTGGCGGGCTGTTTCAACCTGAGTCTTTCTTTTACCACTTACACGTGGCATTGTCACAATTTGGGGACTCAACACGTGTAAAGTACGATCAACAGGTAGGCTGCAGGCACGCACACTTCCTAAGGCTGTATCAATCGGTACTGAGGATTTAGCATCTTCCTCACCCGCACTGCCTGATCCTAAACTGTCGTACAAGTACATCACGCAAAAAAAAAAAAAAAAAAACAGCTCAAAAAAGGAAATAAATACAAGCAAAACAAAGACTAGAAGAAAAAGGGCGTGTGCGCTTGGGTATTTAAAGGGCCGGCCCTTTAAACCCGCCATTACCAGGTAAGCAGTGCGTTATGCGCCTGGCAACTTCGGCCATAGCTTCCCTCTCCAGAGACGAACCCAACTACCAAGTTTCCAATTTTTCAATTTTTTTGACCAAATTAACGAATTTCCCTTAACTCGTCTGTATTTTCGCAGCTCATGTATTTCGCATAAAATCGGCTTTCGTTTGTGTACAAAGAACGAATAATAACGAGCAAGTGAACAACTGAGAATTGCTAAGCTTCAATGCCGTAGCGTGTATATCTACTAATGGTGTTACATTTGGGTAATACTTTTTTTTTTTTTTATGACGTGAGACAGACAGACAGAGAGACAGAAAAGCTAGAGCTCTTATCAATATAGATTAATATCCCACTGTGCTCTCGGTGCGGGGAAGTCTTGCAGCTCTAAGCAAGGTGAGGTGAGCTGCACCATGGTATTACGATGCCTGTATGATTTTTTTAAGAATATAACCTTGTGAGTGACCTGTACACTCATTCCATGCAAGACGAGACAAAACCAAGACAAGAAAAGACAGGAGGAGAGGAAAATGCAATGAGAAAGAAAGATATTGAAGTAAAAGCGTTAATACTCTCATTATTTACATCTCTCTAAACTAAAAGATGAAGAGGAAGAAGAAGAAGAAGGTAAAATGAGATTGCCTTTGTTCCTCCCGTCGGAGATTATTATTTTTTCTTCTCTTCCATGAAAGAGATGGAATACGAAGCCAGTGAGTAACGCAGGGAGGGACTGGCTGGGTTTCTTCGTCCTCAGCAGCAGTCAGACTTCAGGGCAGACCTTTTGTTATGATGAAGAGAAGGAAGCAGAGTAAGCTGCTCCACCACACACACACACACACACACACACACACACAAGAAAAAAAATAGAGCAGGGGTCCCAAACTTTTGAGTTCATTGACCTGCTTCACATGGCTCATTGACTTCCAAACATTTATCTTTAGAAAATCAAAACTATAGATTCTACTTAAGATAATGGTATCATTGATTGTTAATTAATACGGGATTCGACATTTGCTTTCATTGCAATTATCGTATACTTGATTGATATCAATATTATAAGGTGAAAGTGTTGAGCATTGCAAAGGGGGTCGGTCGTCAATACTTGCAGAAATATCAATTTATCTCTGCTAAGATAGCTACTTGTCTATAATGAGTTAGCTTTATACTGAACACGATGGCTTAGTGTTCCTGCATGTTTATTAATGCACAGAAATACTAGACATTTGATAAATGTTCCTTGGAAAGAAAAACAGAACTAAACACGAGTTGAAAATGAACTACATAGTCTTGTAAGTTAAAGTTTTGATGAGATCCATATTTGCGTTTCATACAACCAAACAAACGTATATAGGCGTATACGGCACCTCATTGTGTAGCGGTCCTGCTGCTGTCAGTGCATGGTTTGGTTATGCACGGAGAGGCGGTTAGCTGGAAAGTAAGAATTGTCAAGTAACACCAAACTTTCTTTAGAGGTGTGTTTCTTTCAATTAAAAATGATTTACTCCATCTTGGATCGGAAAAAAAGTGGATATAGACATGAAATTTTGATGTGAGTGCAGCGGCACATGCTTAAGGTCTATATCAGCGTGAGTCTGTGTTGTAAGAGACCTGCAATCTATTATGAGGTTTTGCAATTTTTTGTGTATGTAATTTCGGCCTCGACTCTTTCTGACAATGTCACTGTCAGGCATTTCATCTCATTCGTCACTCGTCGATACTATCATTGTCAGGTGGGTGTGTCCGAAGCCCAACCGTGGGCGGCACACTTCACCTGCTGGGTGAACATCCTGGTGACGTCCACTGCTGAGGTAAAGGCTTTTTTTTTCTTTTTTTTTTTTTTTTGGCCATCACCCTGTCTTGGGTATTAGGCCATTTTTATTTTATTGTTTTTTTGTGACTTTTATATTTCTTTAAAATTAGATCTTTTATTTTATCTTACATATATACAGTTTTTTATTGGTTTATTCATTCACTGAACGACACCGGATCGGCACCTCGAGGAGGTTGCCTGTCATTACTGTTATGGTAGTTGGCTCACTCCTCCTACAGGGGACCCGAAGCTCCGTAAAGTGAGTTAATTGTACCCGGGTTTTGCAAAGCACTGTGAGAGATCCCACTCGTCTCCTGTGCTCCCATGCTATCAAGTAAGTGGATAGGAACGTCTCTCTCTCTCTCTCTCTCTCTGCTCATACTATGTAATGTTTGTTTGTACTATATACATTATACAAGTATGCTGTACTTCATTCATTGTTTTTCTTCTGCCTATTCCACTCACTTCGATCCCTAGCTCCTCTCTCGTCCTTTTTACCTTCCCCACCTCCTCCTCATCCTCCCTTACGTCCCTTTCACGCTTCCGTTCCTTCCTCCTTCCTCTTTTCTTTTCATCTCTTATTTCTTTATCCTCCCACTCCTCCTCTTTTTTCTACACTATGGCAATATTCTGAAAAAATTACATACGGGTTATGATGTGTGTGTGTGTGTGTGTGTGTGTGTGTGTGTGTGTGTGTGTGTGTGTATCTATAACGATGTCTATAGATCTCACATACAATACACCATATACAATACATATACAATGCATCATATACAAAACACCAGGAATTTTACAATAGAATACACCATATGGTATCCTTTAGATTCGGAGTGAATGAACCGGTGATCCGACACTTGCTCTTCACGCCACTCGTTCATGACAAATCTGATTCATCACTGCCGTGTCTAAAGAGAAATATTTGTTTAATTTTTTTTTCGCGTGATATATATTTTTCAATGAATTTTCTCGTCTCTTTGTCAATACCATGGTTTTTATCGATGTTTTCATAAAGGCTCTGTTTGTTTATGTGTTAGGTAGCCAGCCTGCCCGCCTACCTGCCTGCTTGTCTGTTTATCTCTTTCTTTGTCTGCCTGTTTGTTTATCTGTTTTTCAGTTAGTCTGTTTGTCTGTTTCTTATGTAAACAGTCAAACACACACTCTCTCTCTCTCTCTCTCTCTCTCTCTCTCTCTCTTGGACCGCTTAACTTTTAATTAAGTTTTAACAGTGTTTTTCGCACATTCGTGTCTTCTCTGGCTTTCATGATATTTTTTCCTTCTATTCACTGGACGCCATAAAGAATTCGTGAAGACTTATTTTGTCCTCGCTTGAGTTTCGTGTTCTTCGTATTTGCTTCGTCTTAGTTTCCATCCTACCACACACACACACACACACACACACACACACACACACACACACACACACACTGAGTGGAATAGTAAAAAGAAATACTATCTACATCTCCGGAAACAATGGGAAGCTGGATATCTACGTAAGAAAAAATAGGGAAGAAGAAGCGTTTGAGAATAAGAAAAGTATATGCAGGTTTCTTTCCTCGAGATGTCAATACCAAGAATAATAGATGAAGTGATGCGTTTAGGAAAGAACTTGACGTATGTTCGTATGTATATGTTAAATAAAGGAAGAGTAGGAAAAATTGTACATAGATACTACTACTCGAATGTAAACTTGGTATACTCTACTACTACTACTACTACTACTACTACTACTACTACTAGGTAAATACAGTCTCTCTCTCTCTCTCTCTCTCTCTCTCTCTCTCTAACGAAAATCTTTCTCTTCTTCCCATCTCGTTTCAGTCGCTGTGTCTTCCTTGCCTGTGCCTTCCTTCCCGCCTCAAATCTCTCTCTCTCTCTCTCTCTCTCTCTCTCTCTCTCTCTCTCTCTCTCTCTCTCTCTCTCTCTTTCGTTTGTGGGCCTCATCCTTTGAAGACGCAATGGTGGTCGTTTTTGAAGAAAGTTATTGCGTTACGCTGCTCATCTCTTCTTGTCTTCCCGTACTTCTTTGTTCCTTCAGCGTCCATGAAGAGGAAGGATATATGTATGTACAGGCGCTTCATTCTCCTCCTCCTCACTTTTTCTTATTCTTATTATTTTCTTATTTTGTCTTGTTTTGCTGTGTAAATAGATAAAGTGTGTTTGTATAGCTTTTATAAATGTATCTATATTTTTATTACGTACGAGAGGAAATCCGGCTAGAAACATCAAAAGCGACTAAACAGAAATGCTTACTAACATAGATGCCAGTCACGGAACAGGTCCGAGAGAGTTAGCCAAAAGAATGAGATAAATGTCTTTTTCCTCTTAAATGTGTTCATATTTTGTACAATGTGTACAGTGCACTTCACCCACACTCATTGCCAACGTCAGGCACCACACAACACTTCAAATGCTATGTGTGTGTGTGTGTGTGTGTGTGTGTGTGTGTGTGTGTGTGTGTGTGTGTGTGTGTGTGTGTGTGTGTGTGTGTGTGCCAGTTTTCGTCTGGTAATTCTGGTTTTAAAAGAAAGAAAGGAACTGATGTTTTTTACTTTCTCTCTCAGTCATCTATTTTGCTTTTCTCATTTGGCTTTGTCGTTACCCTCTCGTCCCTTTGCTCCAAGGACAGCTCGTTTTCTTTCCTTGTCTCGCCCCTTTTGCGTCTGTTTAGCTTCCCCAGAAATGAACCGTTTTTTGTGTTGCAATATTCATGCCAACTTCCAACCCTACATTCCCCTGCCTCCTCCTCTTCTCCTCTTCCTCCTCCCTCTATCCTTCTTTTCTCTTCACTTCCCTTCCATTTTCTCTTCCTCGTGCAGAATTAGTGCTCCATTTGAGAGAGAGAGAGAGAGAGAGAGAGAGAGAGAGAGAGAGAGACTTTACATAACGGACTCAGTGGTCATGTAGTCAGGGCTGAATCAATGGAGAGCTTTAAAAAAAAAAATAGCTAAGTTCATGGATGGGGATGGAATTAGGTAGCTTTAAACACACAGCCCTGGCGGCCTCTTGAAGCTTCCCTCTTTTTTTATGTTCTTATGTTTCTCTTTATCTTCAGACAAACTGTGCTCGAATGAAGTTTAAAAGGAAAGACTGATATTAAGTTAATCTCTCTCTCTCTCTCTCTCTCTCTCTCTCTCTCTCTCTCTCTCTCTCTCTCTCTCTCTCTCTCTCTCTCTCTCTCTCTCTCTCTCTCTCTCTCTCTCTCTCTCTCTCTCTCTCTCTCTCTCTCTCTCTCTCTCTCTCTCTCTCTCTCTCTCTCTCTCTCTCTCTCTCTCTCTCTCTCTCTCTCTCTCTCTCTCTCTCTCTCTCTCTCTCTCTCTCTCTCTCTCTCTCTCCACTGTTTGCTAGGTCAGACAGACTTCTCACATCAACTTGTGAGACACACTCACCCACCAACATGTCCCCATCCCCCCCACACACACACACACACACACACACACACACACACACACACACACACACACACACACACACACACACACACACACACACACACACCTGAGAGAAGAATATGACATTCGAAGCACAAGATCGCATAGTAAAAAGCTAAGAAAAGGAAGATGTCTGAGAGATGTTAAAAAAAAAATAGTTTTCCGCAAAGATGTATTGAGACGTGGAACAGTTTAAATGAAGAAGTAGTGTCTGCAATGAGTGTGCATACTTTTAAAGTAAGATTGGATAAGTGTAGATATGGAGATGGGGCCACACGAGCATAAAGCCCAGACCCTGTAAAACTACAACTAGGTAAATACAACTAGGTAAATACACACACACACACCCACACACCTACCTCGGCATGAGAGTGCAGGCGTGTGTGTCAGTGTGTGCATTGTCAGTTGCTCTTTCTAACCACGCATTATGTATAACACGAGGAATACGTGTGCTTCCTGAGCCTTTTCTCTCCTTGTGTTCATAATTCATAATCCGCGTGAAAGCATAATGTAAGAGAAACATGAAAATGTAAAAATGTAGCAAATATACAGTTGGACGTAACTTTCACCTCATCGGTATCTAAAAGATTGAGTTTTAAATTTGATATAGTTTCATTGCTAAAGTCATCGGTATCTTTTATTTGATGGCTCATGCATCTCCATTTACTGAAATATTGAAGAGATTATTTTATTAGTTTTGAACTCATAGCTCCCCTGGAAAAAGTTTAAGCATTACTTCAGTATTCTTTGTAACGATATAGCTAGTATAGACAACATTATTACTATATCTTGGTGTTGAAGAGGAAGCTGGCAAGAGCCAAGATATTTGGACAACGTAAAGTTTTATACGACGCAGTTGTGATGTGAAATGGTATACTATACGGTATAGGACAGCGTCCTTTTTGTCTCCATTTCTCCTTCATGAATTGTTCACAATCGTGTGGCTCACCTTCATTCATCTCTCAAATCCCACCACGATATTGCGCAAATAATTACAAAATCGCACCCATACATTCACACACACATGCATACGTAACAATATTGTGTAACTAAGTTTTTTTTCACTAAATTAATCAATTGAAGGAAGAAAATTTTCTTTTGCCAGGCCAGAGTCATGCATTTTTAATTCAGGTTTCCAGAATTAATTAGAAAAGTATAATTTGCAACAGTTCGACATGATCCCCCTAAATTCTTGCCGTGGCCCCCTTGGGGACCATGGCCCCCAGGTTGAGAACCAATGGTATAGGAGGAAGGCTATAGGGGGAGGGATGGATGGAGGGAAGAAGGGGAGGTTAGAGTGGAGGGAGGGAGTGGCTGTGGAGTGAAACACGTCACAACTACTTCCGTCCAGATGTCTACAAGGCTCTTGCCAGCTTTGCCTTTAGAGCCAAGAGTGAACTCCGTAAGGAAACACACTTGTTAATGCAATGCAGTGCCGTAAAACTATTAGTTGACGGTGTCAAACAAGCTGTACCAGGAAGCAATAGTGACCCAACTGTTGTGCAGATCACGCCTCCAGTTACACAGATGTACGTAATGACCCACAACAACACTTCTCTCCTAATATTAGAGAAAGCACCTCTAGACGAACAGGCAAGCCAGGATAGGCAATTAAGTAAGTCATGCATTCAACAACTGACTTCCTAATTCCTGAAGATGTACATGTCTTATTATTCCTCCCCTACTACACTCCGGAATGACACAGGACAAAAACAGGTGATGCATATACAATGATTCCTTCGCCAGCTTCAGGAAGGGTACGAACCAATGTCCATTTCAGAGCTCCCGGTACATACGACGGACTCTAATCATCGCAGCCATACTTATCTCTCATTTCCTCTCTTTTTCTCTCTCTGTGTGGGGATGCGAACAGACTAATCTCGAGGAAGTCTGAGGGAAGTGGGTATAGAGAACAGCGAGGGGCGGCGGGAAGAAGGGACAGACTCGGTGAAGGGAAGGGGAGAGGATGAATGCACAAAATGAGGACATGTAGATAAAGAGATAGGAGGATGTATATAAATATGAAAAATGCAGAGTAAGAGAGAGAGAGAGAGAGAGAGAGAGAGAGAGAGAGAGAGAGAGAGAGAGAGAGAGAGAGAGAGAGAGGTAAATAAGATACTCCCTCCAGACGATGCGAGAAATAAAATTCAGAGAGCAAAATGGATATCAAGATGAGTGACAGGAGTGAATGCGGAATGCGATAATGAAAGAGGGAGAGGCCGGGA
Source organism: Portunus trituberculatus (assembly GCF_017591435.1). Classification (NCBI taxonomy): domain Eukaryota; kingdom Metazoa; phylum Arthropoda; class Malacostraca; order Decapoda; family Portunidae; genus Portunus; species Portunus trituberculatus. The sequence continues at coordinate 15,967,858 of NC_059297.1, forward strand.
AAGAATGCGAAGGGTGAGATAGGGAAGAGAGAGAGAGAGAGAGAGAGAGAGAGAGAGAGAGAGAGAGAGAGAGAGAGAGAGAGAGAGAATGTAACTGAAATGACCGAAAAATTCTACATGACAGCTAACATTTAATAAGGATAGATACTCACAGAAAACGGAGACTTATAGGAATGACCAACAAAATGATGAGTACAGAAAATGCTGGAGGAAGTGCATAAAGGAACGAGAGAGAGAGAGAGAGAGAGAGAGAGAGAGAGAGAGAGAGAGAGAGAGAAAGAGAGAGAGAGAGAGACGATGAGAAAATTGGAGGAGTAAATCTAATTGGACAGGGACCCCGCCGCTGGCACCAGGCATTCCCGAGGAGGGTGGCGCTTAGGGGAAACTTAAAAGAAGAGACACGAGTTTGCTCCTCCATTAAACACCTGCTCTGTGAAACGCTCTTTTTCCTTCTTTTAAACGCAGATGGACAGGTAGACAAACAGACAGTTAGCACCCCCAAACACACGCAGAACTTATTGATCTGTGATGAAAACTTCTCCTGCTTTCCTTGGTTATATTTTAAATCTTATCGGTCGAAACCCTATATTACGTAAAGTCAAGACCATCAGTTAATTAAGCCACCTGACTCACCTGCACTGTATTTACCTTCTTCCCTCAGTCCTGAATCCCCTGATCTGCTGCCTATTTGCGAGTTGCCAGGTTTTGTAAGGAGATCCTCACAGGAGATTAGAGGGCTTAAGATTCAGAGAAAACGAAAACACAGAGGAAGTGAGTGCGTGCGGCAGGTTAATTAACTTCTATCCAGGACTTTACCTTTACTACGCTTTCATTATCTGCTGGATGGTATCATTAATTGGTATCGTTAAAAAAAAGGAAAGGGAGGAAAAAAGTTGAATGTATCAGTTGTAGTTTAGACTATATTAATCTAAACCCACATATGGAAATTATTCCTATCTGTTTCATTTGCTGCAGAATTTAACTCAAAATCGACGTTTCGTGAGTAGCATTTGTGTGACATGCAGGTGAATGTAGGGAACAAAAGGGCACTGTAAGAAAAAAAAAAGTTGAGAAAGCACATAAAAAAAAAAAGAAAAGAAGAAAGAAAAAGAAAACGACTCCTAACTTAACGAATACCAACACACGTCATTATTTTTCTGTGGGATCTTTTTCTTCTTGCGAACATACAAAATTCTTCAAAGACGTTGTTTTTTCGGTGCATTTTTCCTGGTACCACTTTTTCCAATGTTTTCATTTTTAGTAATATTTCTTTTATTGTGTAATTTTTCACACCGCCACTTTCTTGCTGTTTTATTTTGTAGATTTTCTTTTCATTTATCTTTAACGTGTTATCTATATCATATATCTTTTATTGAGCCATTCTTCTTATTTGCTTATTTATAATTTTTTTTCCGGGTCATTTTCCATGTGTTCGGTTGCCATTCGTTATTATTTATTAATTTATCTTTTTTGTGGTCATTATTTTCTCGTTGCTACAAAATAAATATAAATAAAGAAATAGACAAATGAATAAGTGGATTAATTAAAACAAACACAAGATCAATGAAAGAATCACAATAAAATGCACATATGTATATATATATATATATATATATATATATATATATATATATATATATATATATATATATATATATATATATATATATATATATATATATATATATATATATATATATATATATATATATATATATATATATATATATATATATATATATATATATATATATATATATATATATATATATATATATATATATATATATATATATATATATATATATATATATATATAAGAAAAAGCAAAACCAACACTTTTTTCTAACTGAAGCCATCCCGAAATTAGAGTCGAATAGAAAGTTTAACACCTGAAATAATCTATACGATATCTATATTTCAAGAGAAGAGGAAGAGGCTGGAAAGAGACAAGACACCCCCACAGAGCCTAGAAGCTATATACTGTATATCTCGAGCCTCCGTATGGTTTTGATTACGTGGCACATTACTTACCTCTGTGACTCCTGTGTAGCGGCGTGAGGTGTCAAGGTGAGCTATGTTCTGGGTGAGAGAGTGTGCCGCAGGAGCTGGTGCTATTTTAGAGACCCTTCTCAATACTTATCCCGTGGTTGCTGCAAATCTCTTTATGTTCATGAGCCAGTCAACCTGTGTGTGTGTGTGTGTGTGTGTGTGTGTGTGTGTGTGTGTGAAATATTTAATTGTCCTAGCTTAGTTTCATACACTGTTGTTGTTGTTGTTGTTGTTGTTGCTGTTGTTGTTGTTGTTGTTGTTGTTGTTGTTGCTGTTGCTGGTGCTGTTGTTGTAGCACTAAATTCTCCCAGTGGCTGAAATCATTCAAAGCATGCCGGAAGGAGCCAAGATGGCCTCCCCAGCATTCCTCCCACCCTATCATTGCATGCCGGGCCCAACAAAGGAGTTCTCTCATCGTCGCCTACCTCTCTTAACCCTTTCTTCCCCTCATCCACTCCACCACCTTCCAAATAAAACAAGGTGGTGATAGAAAGTTCACATTTATTTCTTTGTGTGTGAGGAAAATGGGAGTTTTATCATCTCTTTGTGTGGATTAGATAGAGTCGCTTATCAAAAAACATCCTCGTCAAGGCCAACTGCTGGTATTTGTTTTTTCATTATATTCCCTTGTGTCGACTGTTAATCGGAGTGATGATCTGACTAGTCTGAAAGCATTACTTGTAAGCTGTAAGCCTTTCCCGAGTTCACTGTATTTTTCCTAATGTTCAGAGTTACAGAGGGATGTTTTACTTTTTTTAAAGTTATTACTTTCATGTTTTATTACGAAACGTGTGGAATTACGAAATACTGACACAAAATATTTTTTTGACTTGAACTTTATTAACTTGTCACTCAGACTGAGCCTGGCGAGCGTCCCCTGCAGATCCCAGTGGGGCCTGGCCAGGCTGAAGGGGCTTGAGCCGCCACTGAGTTCAATAAAAGCCTGTCAACTTTCTCGATCAGAAAAGTTATACATTACTGATCCTTTTTTGCAGAAGTTTCGATGATCATTCACTTTGCCTCCTCATGCAATTCCCGGGTCGTAGGAGTTTAGTAAGGCCACGGAGTGAGTGGTGAGGTAACGTGCACCTTAACACCCGTCTCTTTTTATGAACAGGCACGTCGTTGTTCCATCCTGTCCATTCCCGCACGTCTGACATCAAGCCCACGCAAACACGCTCACGAGGGTTCGCCAATGAAGTAATCAAAAGAAAGGTACTGTACATGAGGTTAATTAGCAGGGGATTCTTGAGAACACGAGGGTGCGCTCCATTACGCTTGAAGCTCCATAACTCTCCGAGCCTTCAATTGACCAGCAGGTACTCGTGTGTGTGTGTGTGTGTATGTGTGTGTGTGTGTGTGTGTGTAATTCACCTTGGTCGTCTGCTGGTCACCCAGCCAGTCGTTCCCATTACGGTGCGAGCTGAGCTCATTATTAACAATCTTCGGGTAGGACTGAGACCACACGCACAACACACCCGGGACAACGAAGTCACAACTCGATTTACATCCCGTACCTACTCACTGCTAGGTGAACAGGAGCTACACGTGAAAGGAGAAAAACTCAAATTATCTCCACCCGACCGGGGAATCGATCCCCGGTTCTCTGGCTTGTGAAGCCAGCGCTCTAACCACTGAGCTACCGTATGTGTGTGTGTGTGTGTGTGTGTGTGTGTGTGTGTGTGTGTAGATTGTGATTAATGGAGCCGAGTTTCAATTAAGAGTATCATCACCGAAAAAATACACAAAAACAACAAAAAAGGAACTCTATTTACTCTTCGTTCCCGCGCTGCCCTGAGTAAGACACCGGTGCGGGATTAGTTCAGCGGGATTATCTGGAAGTGTCTCGGGAGTTGAGCTTCATTTGGGTCCATTTCCGTGCTGGGATGGGCCACCGTTGAAGGCTGGCTGTTGTCTGTGCGTGAGGAGTTGAGGTTCTCCCTTCCCTTACCTGATATTTTTTGAGAAGACGTTCAATAAGTTTTCAGCTCGTCCAGGATGGTCTCTGTGTTGTGTAGTGTCTTCCCCGTCCTGTAATATATGCATAACAGAACACTGTATCATTCCTACAAATATTTTATCTTTCTCTACAAACAATAGTAAATTACAATCTTCCCCTTCCTCTCTCTCTCTCTCTCTCTCTCTCTCTCTCTCTCTCTCTCTCTCTCTCTCTCTCTCTCTCTCTCTCTCTCTGTCTGTGTGTGTGTGTGTGTGTGTGTGTGTGTGTCTTCTATTATATTTATTTTTTTCTTTGAAAGTCTTAGCGTAGTGCATTGGAACGCAATATTCCAGTGTGAACATTAAATTCTTTGAAATAATATCTTGCTGAGGAAAATGTCAATTCTTGATTCTTTGCCCTCACACTGAAGCTCACAATCATGCGGTGATGGTGCAGCACAGTGACCGACCATTAATTCTGCATCCTCACCCAGGAGTGTCTGTCTAGTGACTTTAGTTTTAAGTCGTATTTTTACCGTCCTACTTCATATTTGCTCTCTGCACCAAGCCCCACTTTGCACTAGCCTCCTCCGCGCCCACCTCACCCCGACACGTCTTGCCTTGCCCTTCCCCAACCCACTCCTTGTTCCCTCTCCACATCGCCCACAATAACGAGCTGCACAAACTTCATTCAACAGCAGCCCGCGGTGGATCGCCGACCAAAACTCGCTGGATAAACAGGATCGCAGTCCTCTCTTTTCTCTTTACCTTGTCATGGTGGAAGGAAAATTGAGTGCATGTTTTAGTAGAAGCAAATAACAGTCCGTCCGCGTGCGAAGGACTAAACGTACATGAATAAACTGAGAGTATATCATCCACTGGACTATCACACATCCTTCCTCTATACGGCACAAACTTGATTTTCCACGTCTGATGTCCGTTGTTCCTCGTCCCAATCTAATATCCCGACCCACACATCCACCACTTTCCACTAACTGATTAAGCGGCTCCCTCGACCCTCATTTCGCGGGAGGGAGTCGAGTGCGTGTCTTTTCCCTCCGGCACCACACTGAGAAGAAACGTAAGAGTTGGCGGAAACTTGAAATTAACTCTTTTTTTTTTTTACCGTCTGTTTGTTCCTTGCTTGAAATCTAGTAAATTTACAGTGATATTCTAGTGCTTGTTTCTGTTTATTTCTTTTTTTTACAAATTAATGAGCCTTTAAGCTATAAAATGTTAAAAGAATGTTGAGAAGAAAGGTGATGATTCTTAAAGCTTTTTTTTTTTATTAATTGAAAAGAGACAGAAATGAGTTATTCTACAAAATGCTGAGCAGAAAAGAGATATTGTGGTTATGAAATTAAGGAATTGGTGAAAGAATTTATACTAGAAAATAATGAGTGGAAAAATTATAAAATGTTTTAAGAATTCTTGCTCCTGACGAGGCATTACAAAATATAATATTAATCTAGGAAGTTTAGAATACAAAGTGAGTGACTGTGACAAATAACATGATGTAGAGGAAAACAAGGCGTGGGCCTGTGAATAGTAACCTACAAATTAAAGGGTCCAGACTTGAAAGGGAAAAAGGAAACGGGTGCTCAGCCTGTGACTAATGTAAGTAAATGACACTGTGAGAGAAAACAAGAGAACTACGAGGAAATGCTAAAGGATACACGTAATAAAGTTTTTTTTATATTTTATTTCTTTTTCACCCTGAAATTTAATTATGTAGCTCTTAATGACAATACGACTGTTGTTATTTTGTTTAAGTAAAACTGGACGATTTTATTCAACAAAGAATGAAGTTACAGACACTAATAGATTTAATCGATTCCTTTGGTGTCTTTCAAAAGTATATACTGTAAACTCCAAGTCAAAGGTGTGAATTCCAGATGAAGAGGTTGGCGAAAACAAAAGACCACGAAGAAATTATTTATCGAATACTTATCGGTGCATTGCGTATTGCAATTAATAATGCTTACTTAATTAGACCCATGTAAGAACTATTCCGAATGATAACAAACTCCTTTCCCTTTATTCTTACCTACAAAAGAAAAAGAACACATTAAAACATGAAATGTCATCATCATCATCATCATCTTTTTCTTGTTGTTGTTGGAGCTGCAGTAGTAGTAGTAGTAGTAGTAGTAGCAGTAGTAGTAGTAGTAGTAGTAGTAGTAGTAGTAGTAGCAGTAGTAGTAGTAGTAGTAGTAGTAGTAGTAGTAGTAGTAGTAGTGTAGTAGTAGTAGTAGTAGTAGCAGTAGTGGAGCTGCAGTAGTAGTAGTAGTAGTAGTAGTAGTAGTAGCAGCAGTAGTAGTAGTAGTAGTAGTAGTAGTAGTAGTAGTAGTAGTAGTAGTAGTAGTAGTAGTAGTAGTAGTAGTAGTAGTAGTAGTAGTAGTAGTAGTAGTAGTAGTAGTAGTAGTAGTAGTGTTGTTGTTGTTGTTGTTCTTACTTAGTTATTTACTACCACCAGTACCAGCATCCCACCACGACCACTGCCACTACTACTACTACTACTACTACTACTACTACTACTACTACTACTACTACTACTACTACTTCAACTACTGATGATGATGATGATGGTGTAAATATTTCTTGTTAAAATGCAATCGCAATCACTACCATCACCACACCACAACTACCACCACCACCACCACCACCACCACCAACACTACTTCACTACCACCACCACCACCACCACCACCACTACCTTCCTCCACCTACTTCAAGTCTCGATGCTAATTACCACCAAAACATGTCAGCGCTTTCTTACAGTTTAGCACCGGAGTTGGGAAGGCAATGGAGTCAAACGTGCGCTCTCTTCACTCACGTCACTCTTCTCTTCTCTATCCTTCACTCGCTCTTTTCCCCATTGTCTTTGTCTGGGCGTTGTTGTTAAGCAGGCCACTCAAACTGCTGCTACAAGTGCCACGCCCAACAGTGTTCAAGGGAAACGAAAACACGAGAAAATACTGCACCCACCCTCCAGGGACGCGTTTCTTTTGTTGTTTACGAACCGAGCACAGAAAGAAAATAAGGAAAGAAAGAGGGAGAAAAAGAATGTTGACTGTATACATGGGTGTCTTCCTTTTGTTTTTGTCCCTCCCCGACCCCCAACATTTTTTTCTCCTACTGTTCCTTCTCCTCCTCCTCCTCCTCCTCCTCTTCCTCCTCCTCCTCTCCTCCTCCTCTTCCTTCTCATTTTTGCTGGTTGTTGTTGTTTGTTTGATTGGTTGTTGTTGTTGTTGTTGTTGTTGTTGTTGTTGCTGTTTGTTTTTATTTTCTTGCTACTACTATTATTATAACTATTACTACTACTCCTACTACTCCTACTCCTACTACTACTACTACTACTACTACTACTACTACTACTACTACTACTACTACTACTACTCTTTACTGCGCAATTACTACTACTATTACTACTGGTGTTATAACAGCAACAACAACAGCAACAACTACAACTACTATTACTACTACTACTACTACTACTACTACTACTACTACTGATACTAGTTATTTTCTCTCTCTCTCTCTCTCTCTCTCTCTCTCTCTCCACCACTCCCAACATCCCCAACACCACTACCACTACCACCACTACCACCATCGCCAGCATCACCTCATTTTCCTCCTCTGCCCTGTCTGAGTCACTTCGTCCCTCGGTCTGTCCAGTCATAACTTAATAGAAGATTTATCAACGTTCAAATCACTCCGTTCCGCACTGCGCTCCCACTCATCTCCTCTTGCCAGTTTCACATCAATTTCTGGGCCACTTTCTCGGTTCCCTCGAATTCGTTTCTCACTGACTCCATCATATTATTCC
>NC_059297.1:15985676-15998176 GCF_017591435.1 Portunus trituberculatus
CTATTTTCGCCGTTTACTCGAGTACTTTAAGGTTCCGCTCCAGTCATTCTCCGCGCCAGCCATCTTCCACACCAGCCACACACACACACACACACCAGCCGTGATAATTGAAGTCATTAACCCAGGAAACAATGCAACTCTGGCTCCAGGAATTGCCTGATCTTAGAGCCGAAATTGCAAGTCTCACCTGGGGGTCCTTCAGCGGCAGGTTAATGAGCTTGGAGTGACAAGGTGAGCAGTGGGAGTGTGGGGACGGAAATCTTTAAATGCGCGTGCTTGTTTTTTTCCACTATCGGAATTGCTTTTGTCATTACGGGCCCGGTTATTCTGGATCACTCATAAAGCGGCAAGAGTGGCGTGACATGTTTACAAAGGTACCACCAATAAACAGGAGTCCCAATAACTAATCAGGGTTGAGGAAAAGGCTTCACCTCCTCCTCTTCCTCCTCCTCTTCCTCTTCCTCCTCCTTCTTCTCCTACTCCTCCTCCTCCTCCTCCTCCTTTGACCTTGCCATTTGGGATCATTAGTGTGTAAGTGTCTCATTACCGAGCAACACAACAAATCACTGCAGCTTGAAAAGTCACGTTTTGTCGTTTCTCCGCCAAATGTTGATGTTCCCTTTCTATTTTTGCTCCGTGTGGCCTGGAATTTTTTTTCTCTTACTTTTTTCCTAATTCAATCGTTCGTCTTGTCCTCATCACCGCCATTCCTTCCTTCTTTTTTCGTTATTTTTTATTGTTGTTGTTGTTGTTGTTGTTGTTTTTGCTGTTGTTTGTTCCTTTGTGCTTCTTATTCTTGCTCTTCTCTTTCATCTTTCCCTTTTTCCCCTTCTCCCTTTCCTTCTCTTTCCTTTCATGCTTTCATCCATCCTCTTCCTCTTCCGCTGTTCTCTTTGACCTTCTCCTCTTTATCCTCCTCCTCCTCCTCCTCCTCCTTCTCCTCCTCTCATTCTTCTTCCTTCTCCTCTTCTTCGTCTTCCCTCTTGCTCATGCAGTACCGTTCTTTTATCTTATCTTTAGCGTCCCTCCCACCCTTATTATTTTTTTCCTCCATCTCACTACTGCCATTTGTCTTCTTTCACCATTTTCCCTTCCTGACTTCTTTTTATCACCTCCTTTCCCTCGTGAGAACGTTTTTTCATTTTTGCCACGTCTTTTTTTTTTCTTTCATCCATTCCTTCCCCAATCTCTCTCTCTCTCTCTCTCTCTCTCTCTCTCTCTCTCTCTCTCTCTCTCTCTCTCTCTCTCTCTCTCTCTCTCTCTCTCTCTCTCTCTCTCTCTCTCTCTCTCTCTCTCTCTCTCTCTCTCTCTCTCTCCTCCCTCCTCCTCCCTCTCTCCCTCCCTCCCTCTCTCTCTCTCTCCTCCCTCTCTCTCTCTCTCTCTCTCTCTCTCTCTCTCTCTCTCTCTCTCTCTCTCTCTCTCTCTCTCTCTCTCTCTCTCTCTCTCTCTCTCTCTCTCTCTCTCTCTCTCTCTCTCTCTCTCTCTCTCTCTCTCTCTCTCTCTCTCTCTCTCTCTCTCTCTCTCTCTCTTTTTTTTTTTTTTTTATTTAAACAAAACTTAATACAAAGGAACATGTACCCAAAGGCGCACTGTCGTGTGCTACCTATTCTAAGGGTACTACAATCTATTTCTCTACAATATTTACAAGACTTAAAAATAGATAATATACAAGATGGTCAGCATGTAAATGGAGCACTATTCGTTTCACTTCACTAGCACTATTCACGCACTGCACTACACTGAGTGTCACGTCACAAAGAGTGTCAGAGGAGTTGGCAGTGTCTGTCTCCACTTATGTGCCATCAGTTTGACACTGTGTGTGTTCATCTCCTGGACGTGAGGCACCGCGGCCGTGAACAAGTTCCACATCCTGGAGACGCGTCCTGCGAAGGTGCGTTGATGCTGACACCCGTGGGATCGCGGCACCTCTACGGCGTCACCACCATTGAGCACCGTTCTCGTGCTCCGTGCGGTGACTCTTAGAGGATGACGCAGCCCTGCCAGATGTGGCACTCTTTGCACCTGTGCCTTATGGAACACTACGATCGCCGCCACGTCTCTGCGGTGTTCCAGTGAATCAAGGGGACGCTCAGGCTCTGGGTGAGGTGGTAGTGCAGCATCTACTAGCCGTATGGCGCGGCGTTGGATGCTGTCCAGTCTCCTTCTGTGTGTGGCGGCACAGGACATCCAGGAGAGAGCTGCGTATTCAAGGTGGGGCCGCACCTGTGCCTTGTACAGCAGCAGTCTCCCTTCCTGTCGAGGAAACTGGCGATCCTTCTGAGAGCGGAGATCCTGTGAGAGGCTTTCTTGGCAATGGTTTTGACATGCCTGTCAAACCTCAGCCCTCGATCCACCTCCACTCCAAGTATCTTGACGTCATCTTGGAGTTGGAGAGCAGCAGCGCCAAAGACAACTTTCCTGCCATTGCTGCCATGGCGGCTGGGGACCGAGAGACAACCATTGCTTGTGTCTTCTCCGGCGCGAATGTCACTTGCCAGCGAGCACCCCACTCCTTTATCACTCGTAGCTGCTGATTGATGGCCTCAGCAGCCCGCCCACTGTCTTGGCGTGGATAGGTATAGGAGAGGGTGCAGTCATCAGCATAGGCTGTGACTCCTAGCAGTAGCTGGAGAAGGTCGTCCACGTATATATTCCACAGGAGTGGGCCAAGAATTGAGCCCTGTGGCACTGATGCCTCCACAGGCAGGGACTCAGATGTTTGCCCGTTGACAACCACTCTTGACTCTCTCTCTCTCTCTCTCTCTCTCTCTCTCTCTCTCTCTCTCTCTCTCTCTCTCTCTCTCTCTCTCTCTCTCTCTCTCTCTCTCTCTCTCTCTCTCTCTCTCTCTCTCTCTCTCTCTCTCTCTCTCTCTCTCTCTCTCTCTCTCTCTCTCTCTCTCTCTCTCTCTCTCTCTCTCTCTCTCTCTCTCTCTCTCTCTCTCTCTCTCTCTCTCTCTCTCTCTCTCTCTCTCTCTCTCTCTCTCTCTCTCTCTCTCTCTCTCTCTCTCTCTCTCTCTCTCTCTCTCTCTCTCTCTCTCTCTCTCTCTCTCTCTCTCTCTCTCTCTCTCTCTCTCTCTCTCTCTCTCTCTCTCTCTCTCTCTCTCTCTCTCTCTCTCTCTCTCTCTCTCTCTCTCTCTCTCTCTCTCTCTCTCTCTCTCTCTCTCTCTCTCTCTCTCTCTCTCTCTCTCTCTCTCTCTCTCTCTCTCTCTCTCTCTCTCTCTCTCTCTCTCTCTCTCTCTCTCCTGCTCTCTTTTTCGTCACCCTCTTCTATCACTCCCTATTTTGTCGCCCGAGTGTCCTGCTGAGATTTCCAGCCACTCGTGCCATTCATATTCTCTGACAGGGAAACGTACCCAGATATTGTTTATCTATCTAGTACCTGCCTGTGTATCATATCTATCTATCTACCTATCTATGTATCTGCTTATATATGTTTGTCAGTTTATCTATTTGTTTATTCATTTATATATCTACTCATTCATCTATTTATTTGTCTGTCTATCTATTTAACTTTTTATCTATTTAACTATTATATTTTTGTGTGCATGTAATTATCTATCTCTTTATGTATCTACTACTAGTGTATCTATATAATCTGTATGTTTATTTAGATACTTATCTATCTATTTATTTACCTATCAATTTACTGTTATATCTACCTATCTACAACTATATCAATTTCTCTCTCTCTCTCTCTCTCTCTCTCTCTCTCTCTCTCTCTCTCTCTCTCGTTGTCTGTCTGTCTGGCTGTCGTGACATGAAAATCTCATAACGTTTGTTAATTTATCACTGTTCTGATTTGAAAAGACAGGAGATTGACGATCTTATAATCAAACGCAAGATATAGATGTTGATTCTTCCTAAATTTGATTTTATCAAAATGAGAACATGGTCCTCTTTTGACCTTCGAACCAACTTTACGAATGCATTGCATTCTTGCGGTAGTTTTCCGAGTTATATGTAAGGAATTTGTGGGGTGTATCATGATATGATCTAACTTATCATGTTACAGTCACGTGATGACTAACAAAAATTGTGTTAGAATAACTTTAAATTCATCTTGCGTTTCTCGTGTTGTTACTGTGGGAATCCACCAGCATTGTGTGCCGTTGTTGTGCACTCATGTTAAGGATTATGTCCAGTTTCTTTTGAGGACTGACTAGCGAACAACTCGCGTGTACTGACTAAGCTTCCTGATGACAAGGACGCTTACATGATGTGAAGTTTCCAGGAAAAAAAAAGAAGAAAAAAAGACATCATTCTATCCACACGTCATCTTGACAACGTGATCTTGAAAAATCCTTTGGAAAACCTTTCGTGTTATACGTACCGCAGTTTTGCATTCCTGTTGTGCTACTAGTAGTAGTGTTTGGCTCACGGCGGCGCCTCAAGGTTCAGAGAGCAGGAGGTAGGATAAACACTCACTTCCGCTTCTCATCTTCGAAGTTTCCACTACCTTTAAGATGTTGCGTGTTTAGGAAGCATGATTACTAATGTATACACTTGCGTGCTTCCGGTAATGCAGGGCCACCTCACCTTCTCCCCCCTACCCACCTTGCCCGCGGTGTTGTGAGGTGCTTCATGCGCGGAAATGCGTAGCAAGGGAGACTTCGATTATGTAAACTCTTACTTTTCTTGATTGTTTCTTTCCTTCATTATTATAAGAGACGTTTTTCAACCATTCTTTCCTTGCCTTATGTTATGCGCGAAGGCGCACGCTGGTGTTTGTGTAATTCATCTCGGTCGTCTGCTGGTCACCCAGCCAGTCTTCCCCATTACGGAACGAGCTCAGAGCTCATAGACCGATCTTCGGATAGGACTGAGACCACAACACACTCCACACACCGGGAAAGCGAGGCCACAACCTCTCGAGTTACATCCCGTACCTATTTACTGCTAGGTGAACAGGGGCCACACATTAAGAGGCTTGCCCATTTGCCTCGCCGCTTCCGGGACTCGAACCCGGCCCTCTCGAATGTGAGTCGAACGTGCTAACCACTACACTACGCGGTGTGTGTGTGTGTGTGTGTGTGTGTGTGTGTGTGTGTGTGAAAGAAATTCCGTTTTGAGTTTGGATTGGTAACATTAATTTCCTCTCAGAAACAAAATACAACCATCAGTGTTGATAATATCTAAGAAAGGAGAACGTTAAGGCGAATTTATGCTTACAACCAACTCGGGCCAAATTCTGCCGCGGGACTCAACACACGACACTAAAGTCCCACTACCCACCACCACCACCACCACCACCACCACCACTACCTCCAACACTACCGCCGCCACACCTGTGCCATTATGCAAATGTGTGAGTTGCGGAGGGAAGTTGTTTGTGCGGCACGTAACTGGTGACACTTTTGAGGCAGAGAACGAATAATGTCCTGCCGAAACAGGATTAAGGAGGCTTCAACTTTCTAAACACCTAACAATTTCTGAAGAAGTTTACTCATTCTGCATGAGGTGGTCCTGTTGCTTGAGTATCAAACATACACCGCTGTCAAAACCTCCAATGGAACACTTGCACCATGCCACAGCTCTGCCCTGTATTCTGAAACGCTCAGTTCTCTCACCACCACTGTCTTCCAGAACCAAAATGTTAATTAGATGGATTTTCAAGAAGACATCTTCAGTTGAAATAATATATAGATGTTGTTCATTTGTCATTAAAATCATCAAAATTTCTAGTGTCACATCAATTACGTAAGGACTTTTTCAAAGTAACGGAGATGCGGCACTATAGTGTTTCAGAATATGAATCTTTTTGTTACCGTTTGTTAGGTTTAGAGCAGGTGTCTTGGATTGCAAGTCGGCGCTGAACAGTTAGTAAAATAAACATTTGTTCCATTTTGAATTTCATTAGACAAAGGCTCTGCAAAACTATCTATCCTTGGAACAATATTGTATGGCGGTAAATTACCTGCTTTCTTGACTTGGGCACATCTTTCATATAAGGTGGTCTGACACTAGTCTGATACTTAATCAGACTAGTGTCAGACCACCACCTTATTGAATGAAAGATGACTGGGTGGATAAGATAGCGGGGTTGAGGAAGAAACGCCACATTGAATGACTTTAGATTTAAGTGTTAGTGGTTGGTTTTAGGAAAGACATACCTTTACCAAAATCAGCTTTATTAGCGTCCTCAAGTTTAGGTGCTAATAATGACAAGGAAAAAGGCACCATGCTTAAGTTTCTGTTCCGGGTAATGGAAACAAGCAACACACGTGTAACGGTAACCCAGCTGATATTAGATATTTTTTTAGCTTAAAGACTCTTTGACAAAAACTTCAGTCAGCAATTGTTGCATTTCATTACAACATACTATGTTTGGAAATAATCACCCGCCACTTGTGTTTTATACCAATACAGCTTCTTTTATGAACCTGCCAGCCTTGATAGAAAAATTACATCTTGCACCGAAAGAAATATATAAAGAAAATTCACAGCTACGGGCACCCCATACCCTACACACACACACAAACACACACACACACACACACACACACACACACACACACACACACACACACACACACACACACACACACACACACACACACACACACACACACACACACACACACACACACACACACACACACATACTCTTGAGTTGCGGAGAGAGAGAGAGAGAGAGAGAGAGAGAGTGTGACGAAGGCGCTAATGGACTGAACAATTAAACACAAAAGGTTGATGACAAAAATAGCCCGCCACTTTCTCCTCTTTCCATCTTTTGAACTTGATTATCGGCCCCCTCTCAAATGTTTCTCCCTCAGGTGCCATCAAAGGCCAATCTTAAGACACTAAAGAGAATGAGGCACTGAATATAGAAGCGAGGAGTAGAAAATTACCCTCGTTATTACTGTTTTTATCATTGTAGGGTTTAAGTAATTTTGTTCAGCCCTGTCTTTCTGTGTTTATTTTGTTGTTGTTGTTGTTGTTGTTGTTGTTGTTGTTGTTGTTGTTGTTGTTGTTGTGAAGGTGTTGGTAGTGGTGTTGATGGTAGAAATGGAATGAAATGGTATCGGGATATAAACACACACACACACACACACACACACACACACACACACACACACACACACACACACACACACACACACACACACACACACACACTCTCTCTCTCTCTCTCTCTCTCTCTCTCTCTCTCTCTCTCTCTCTCTCTCTCTCCTGTAACAATAGCTTTTGATTACGTGTTTGATATTATTCGTATGGATATGTGTGTGTGTGTGTGTGTGTGTGTGTGTGTGTGTGTGTGTGTGTGTGTGTGTGTGTGTGTGTGTGTGTGTGTTGTTTTGTCGTGTACGTATATGTTATTGTGTTAGGATGTGTGTTTTATTGATTACTTATTCAAATATATCGGTTAGTCGATTGGTCTTTCTATTAGTTAGTCATTCAGTCAGTCAGTGTTTTTTAATTGGCTGTCTTGTAACTCGTATTCAAGTAAATCAATTAAATTATCTATGTACATATCAGAGAATGTATTCGTACTTCTGGCTGTCAATCAGTCTATCTGTCTGTATGCTTGTTCGCCTGTCTGTACACTTGTCTGTCATTCGTGTAACCATTAGTAAAAAAGAACAATTTTTTTCTTATTTCCTACTTGATCTAAAATTGCATTCACTATTATATTACATACGCAAAATATTTTGTACTATTGCAATCATTCAAGTAATTATATTCAGTTGCATGATTAAACTGAAAGTTCTGATAATATTCTATCACAATATATAAGATGTTTCTGTCCAATGGCGGCGTTTGTGACAGTGATGTCGGTGAGCGTGTCAGTTTAAGATAGTAACTTTGAAGTTGGTCATGTTCTTTGTGTTTACCAACCCTCGCTCACGTCAGCAAGTCGGTTTTATTTTTCTGTGCATTCTTGTTAAGTGTGTGGAGACGAGCCTCCGTTATTCCAGCGTGTCATCATCAACGCCGAGGAAATCTCATTCCCTTGGTGGACAGCTTCAAGCTGCACGTCATATGGATTAAACTGTGTTAGATATGTCATCACGAGAAGAGTCGAAGAGAGAGTCGCTGCAATACTTATTGTGATTCCCTCTGGCTATTCATTTCCCGGAGCTGTTCGTCTCTCCGTGTAGTGAGTCATTTGGTATATTCCACATAAAGGCGAAGACAGTCTTGCTTCGTTAGAGTTGTCATGCAGAAGGTTAGTACATTACTTGGCAAAGGAAGTGTGCACTGGATCAGCCTTATCCTCGGCAGGTCGTTCCTCAGAATAGCTGCTCCGTTGAGGCTCTGATGGAGACTGGACGTTTTTAAGCTATCAGTTGCATTGATGTTTACCTGGCTGTGTCCTAGTCCACTCTCACCCCTGACAGATAAAAAAAATTGTTGGGGGACATGTGTAATTGCTGCATGCAGTAGCATCCTCCAATCGACTCTGTCATACACTCGCTCACAAAATCCGATTCCATTTCCGACATCGGTGCTTACTGGCTTCTCAGAAATGATTTCCTCTGTACCGGCTGCCTTTGTGTTGCGGACGAACATCTGTTCCTTTGTGTGGTGCTTTCCTCCCAGAGCTGAGGAAGGATTGAGTGGAAGCCTTCTCTGGGCGGCGTCATTTTAGTGTATGAACGGACTGAGAACTGGGAAGTGCTGCGTTCCTTTTTGGCCTCTGCTCCTCCCAGTGCTCTCCAGCCACACTGAAACCAGACAGATATATACTGCCAACATTCTGTGGAAGGATTTATTCTTCCTGAGATAGTGGTCTGTTTTAAAATGGTGAGGGGACGTTATTAAGGTAGAGCGAACACAAAAAACAGATTTCTTGAATAATTTTTCCCAGGGATAATTTCATACTATAATAAAGCCTCATACCTTCTTATTTGTCGCCGTCGCATTATTATCACACGCTTCGCAGCACGTAAGTAATGACTGAAAGCGAATGTCTTAGTAAGGGATTATTCCTCGGGGCGGAAGTTGCCGAAGAAAATACCCCAATAAAGAAACACACCTTACTGAACTAACGTTGCAGCTTCCCCCTCTCTCTCTCTCTCTCTCTCTCTGTGTGTGTGTGTGTGTGTGTGTGTGTGTGTGTGTGTGTGTGTGTGTGTGTGTGTGCAAACGGACATGTGACCTCGAACTATTTCATGTTTATAATAAATTTTCTCTGCAAAGTTTCTAAAATTTTTGTGACAGCAGTAAAATCTAGGATAAAGATGGTGATGATGATGAAGGGTGGGAAAGAGGGAGGTTGAAGAAAAGGAAATGAACAATGAGAACAATTATTGAGTGGAGAAAGAATAGGGTGAATAGTAAGAGATAATCAATGTTTTTCCTTAGCTTTATTTCACAGGCGCTGTTCATTCTTTTTTCAGAGTCCACGGTAAGCATTTAATTAAGTGGCCGGCAGGTCTTATTAGAGAGATTTAGAGGTTAGTGCTCCGTTATCCATTATAGTCTCTCTAATTCTCTCTCTCTCTCTCTCTCTCTCTCTCTCTCTCTCTCTCTCTCTCTCTCTCTCTCTCTCTCTCTCTCTCTCTCTCTCTCTCTCTCTCTCTCTCTCTCTCTCTCTCTCTCTCTCTCTCTACCCCAAACTGGACTTGAGCGTAGCAACACAATTTTTGGTTTTAAAAATGAGAAGTACGAGAGACCAGCACCAAAATTCATTAGCGACACGCAGAGTGAACAATTTTGGAAAGAAGACTTAGAAAAGAGAGGACAGGATATGACATACTTTCTTTTCTTTTATAGTTTAAAATCTTGAGAAATATATTGAAAAAAAAAACGCAAAATTACTCGAGCCAAACGTAAGCAATGACATGTAAAGGAAACAACTTTATTGAAAAAAAAAAGTAAGATTTGGAAAGATAGTAAGTGGCATGCTTTTGTTTCTCCTTGTAGAGCTACCATATTCTGGAACACTTCTGGCCACATGACTTATTTCAAAAAGGTCTAGTTAATAAATGTTTTTTTTTTTCATTTTTAGCTTCTGGCGGCAAATTAACAACATGACAATATCATGAGTATGAAATGAAACCCACCCTTGAGAATCTGTTAATTATTTCTGTAACTTTTGAAAACAGTCGTGGTGAGAGAGCAAATTATTTCTGAATACGGTCCTTAGAACCACGAGAAGCACAAAAAGAAAAAAAAAATGTGTTAAGAGTAAGCAATAAGCAACATATTTCACATTTTCCTTTGTAGATTGTAGAATCATGGAGGCGGCGAGGCAGGGTGAGGGACAGGTGGTTGTGTGATGGGGGATATCTTTTGGTGTAAACGAGGCGCGGTACAGTGGCTTGGTGCTCGATTCCTCAGGTTGGTGGTGCGTCCTGGGCCTGGCGCGGCACGGCTGTTTGTGTCCCTGTAATAGGGTTAGGAACGGCCATCATTTCACTTTTTACTCCCAACAAGATTACATTCACGCCACTCTCTCTTTTAAAAGTCGGACTATGTAGCTTGTTTTTCTATTAGTACGTATGCGCGTTTGCAAAAAAAAAAAGTTAAAACAAATTATGTCAAAAAAATAAATAGGTTAAAAGTAAGTAGAATCTTCAATAAGTAAAAAATAAAGTACATATATGAAAAAAACAAACATGTAATGGTTTCCTCTCACAAAGTATTTCTCCAACTCTGCTGTTTGCTGGTCGCGTAATATGTGATGTCATTCCAAACGTATTTGTACTTAGAGGCGCATTTTTTATAGAAATATTTAGGGTTCGTTTTTTTTTTGTGTTTTTTAAAGTTTCGACACCTCATCGCGACTACTTTGCACTGCTCAGTTAGAACGTATTGGAGTATTCATGACACTAATAGTACATGAACAACAATCCTAATTCCATTCATTAGTGGCAAGAAATAAATGACATAGATAGATAAATATAAAGATAAGTGAATAGATAGGTGAGTAAATGAATAAATAGATGGATAGGTGAATAAATAAATAAAAAACAAACAAACAAATAAAGAAAAAAAGAAATAAAGAAGAAAGAAGAAGAAGAAGAAGAAGAAGAAGAAGAAGAAGAAGAAGAAGGAGAAGAAGAACAAGAACAAGAACAAGAACAAGAATAAGAACAAGAAGAAAAGAAAAGCTCTTGAAAACCGATCAGCCATATATGCGACCTTTCAAAATAGTCCTCATGAAAACGCCAAACTTTTCGAAATAGAGGCTTTAGCATGAAATAAGATTTACTGCCTTGATACGTGGAACAAAACAACTTTAACTCCCAACCAGCCACCAGAGTCACTGCTTTGGATGCCGTGCTGGTGATGGACTTTTCACGCTACAGGAGAGGCAGGCAGGGAGGTGCGAGGGCGTGGGTTTATTGGTGATAGTGTTTACTGAACATGACTCGCCCCTGACTACCCATCTAACTCACTTTAGTCACTAATAGAGAACGAGAAGAGGAGGAAGAGGAAAATGAGAAAGGAGAGAAGGGAAACGGGTGAACGCAATGGAGTTAAATGGCCAAGTTGAGAGTAGGCAGTGCATGGGATAAGGAATGTATTAGGAAGTACCGTAACAGCAGGAGAACGAAGTAAAATGACTGGAGGGGGAGTAGGAAATGAGGTAATGAAGTAAGTGTGACGTGGAGGGAGAGGAGGGAGAGACAGAGGAAAAGCACCGAGAAATAGAGAACCAGTGGCCATTGTGCTGCAGAAGAACAAAGCCGCACACACATGATGGATTAGTCTGATGGTGCTCCGGGGAACTTCTCGTGATCCACCTTCATGATCTCGTTAAAGTTTGAGCCATAACGAAATTTTTGTTGTGGATATACGGCTATACGTTTTTGGACGTCACGAGGCTGCAGCTCCCACGCTTCATCCAGGGGATACCAATGACGAAAGAGAGAGAGAGAGAGAGAGAGAGAGAGAGAGAGAGAGAGAGAGAGAGAGAGAGAGAGAGAGAGAGAGAGAGAGTTTATCCTTATTGCTTTTATAAGTAAACGGTAGGGAAGTTGGTTTTGATTAATTATGACGCATTTATAGTGCTCTCTCTCTCTCTCTCTCTCTCTCTCTCTCTCTCTCTCTGTGTGTGTGTGTGTGTGTGTGTGTGTGTGTGTGAGAGAGAGAGAGAGAGAGAGAGAGAGAGAGAGAGAGAGAGAGAGAGAGAGAGCAAGCGTGTGTGGTGTGTTTCCATTGCTTTTAAATCATTAGGAGGACAGTTATATTATAAAAAAAATAAAGTCGTTATTCTCTCTCTCTCTCTCTCTCTCTCTCCTGTGTGTGTGTGTGTGTGTGTGTGTGTGTGTGTGTGTGTGTAATAACCTATCCATTTTTCTGCAATCATAATTTGTTCACCGTTTCGGCTTGTGTGTGTGTGTGTGTGTGTGTGTGTGTGTGTGTGTGTATGCGCAATGCCGTCATTTCTTGTATTGCCTGCACGTATCCAATATGGGTCAGCATTTCCCAATAAAAAAAAAGGCGAGCGCTGATACAAGTAATGGAGTAGAGTGTTCGAATCAGCCATGTGTTTCCGATATTTTCAATTTCATGCACCATACTTATGCTCCACCCCCTCCTCCCTCCTC
>NC_059297.1:16003176-16010676 GCF_017591435.1 Portunus trituberculatus
CGGAAACACACACACACACACACACACACACACACACACACACACACACACACACACACACACACACACACACACACACACAGATGGAAGCTGGAAAAAAATCTAAAATGACATGAGTTGCAATAGAAGCAGGGGAAAGGAGGACAGGTTTAGGAAGCAAGGACAGAAAAGAATGACGGTGATGGTTGTGGTACATGAGGATGGAGAGCTGAAGGAAGAGAGACACACACCAGGAACGAGCAAATGAGTCGGGAGGAGGTGATGCGGGTGACGAGTAAGTACACATCATCTTATGGCTTTGTTGTGCCGAAGAAAAGATGTGCAGGGGCTGTATTTTAAAAGCAACTTGTTGTTGGGAATTGAAAAGAAGGAGGAATGTAAAGGGAAACAAAGGAAGTTCGAATAACACCTGGCTTGAGTTTCTTATAAGTAGCTGTTCAGCTAACGACAAGTGGGAGAGACAAGATAGTATAGAAAAAAAAGGTGATGGTAACGAAGGAGAGAGAGACAAAAAGGAGGAGGACGAGACGGAGAATAGTAGAGGAGAAGGAAAGTGAAGATGAAAATGAAGAGGAAGAGGAAAGTGAAGATGATAATGAAGAGTAGGAGAAGGACGAGGAGCAAGACAACAGAAGATAAGTGGGAAGACGAAGGTGAAGAGGGTGACGATGAAGAAGAGGAAGATGATAACAAGGGAGGAGGAGGAAAGTGAAGATAATAGAGAAGAGGATGAGAAGGAGGAAAATGTGAGGGGAATGGATTTAAAAAGCAACGAGCGGGTAAAGTAGAAGGATGAGGAGGTGGAGGAACATTAAGTAGGAGAGGAGGCAGAGGGAGACGTGAAAGATTAAGAGAAGGAAGAGGATGAAAAAAAAGAAGAGGGTATGACAAGGACGAGGAGAAGGATAAAGGCAAGAACGAAGAGAATAAGGAAGAATAGGAAAAGGAGAGAGAGAGAGATGATGATGAGGGAGAGAGAGAAGAAGAGGAAGCTAATGGTGATAGTAAAAAAGAGAAGAACCGAGAGGAAAAGGAAGATTAAGACAGTGAGATGGAAGACGAGTAGAAAATTACTCGCAGGAAGACGAGAAGGAAGAGAAGGAAGACAACAACGATGAAGGCGAAGAAGAAAAAAAGAAAGATGAAGAGGAGAGTAAGTACATGAGGAGGAGGACGAGGAGGAGAATGATGACAGCAACAGCAAAGCCAACGACGAGTAGGGGAAAAGAAGACAAATGCATTGTGATTTGGGCGAATGAAGGGGAGTCATGATCGAAATTAGAGTTCGTTGCACCCATGAGAGAGGGCGAGGGAGAGAGAGAGAGAGGTGGTGCAAGGGAGCTAAATGAGATACGGTCCCTTTGTCACCCTCGTGGTTCTGGGCGATGGAGGAAGGTCAAATTTCAAACCAGAACAGGAAAGGCAAAGCGACAGAGAAAGGGGTAGAGAGAAAGAGAGATAGAGAGAGGGGAAAATCTTGTCAGTCAGTCAGTCATTTGATTTCTTATTCTTTGATGTTTTTAAACTCATAATTGCGTAAAAAATGTATTTAAAAAAGCGAGAGAATGAGAAGGAAAGAGAGGAAGGGGAAAGGAAGAATGTCAGATTATGAGTGTCATTATTATCATTATTATTTTTATTGTGAAGTAATTACATATTCTCATCTCTCTGTCTTGGTCTTTGTGTCTGTGTCCTCTGCCTTTGTCTCGCTTGCTTGTGCTTTCTGTCTGTCTGTCTGTCTGTCTATCTGTCTATCTGTCTGTCTGTCTGACTCTTATTTGTCAGCCTGGCTGTCTATCACTATATCTGTAACCCAGTTTGTGAATGTGTGCGAGTGTGTGTGTATAATTCACCTACGGTTGTCGTGTGTGTGTGTGTGTGTGTGAGTGTATTTGGGAGAAATTACAATGAAGTAATCCGTAAAGGATGAAGAAATGGCGTCCTTCTCCTGCTCTTATTCCTCTTCCTCCTCCTTTTATCATTCTCTCTCTCTCTCTCTCTCTCTCTCTCTCTCTCTCTCTCTCTCTCTCTCTCTCTCTCTCTCCTCCTCCAGCGTGTCTATCATTTTCCCCGTCATGCCTCACCAAGGGTCCTGCGCCCACCATGGCAGCCACACGCTCTTGTTTCATCACACAGTTTTAGTTGGTGTATAAAAGAGGACAATTTGTGTTGATGGATATGTTGCACTTCTTTTCCGCCGTGGCCGTGCTCTTTGTGTGTACTTTCTGGAGTTTATGTATTGTCTCTGTATAAATGTGGGGATCTTTTAGAATCGGCAGGGGCACTCACACACACACACACACACACACACACACACACACACACACACACACACACTTTTTCTTGTCATTTTTCCTTCTCTCTCTCTCTCTCTCTCTCTCTCTCTTTTTTCCTGTTAATGTATATGTTTAAAAATTTTCATTGTCAAATGGGATTAAATTGTAACAAGACATGGGTGAAAACAAGAAAAAACACGAAAGCTCATATCTCTCTCTCTCTCTCTCTCTCTCTCTCTCTCTCTCTCTCTCTCTTTCTCTCACACACATCTTTAAAGTGAAATTAGATTATTCAGCAATTTTTCTCGCCTTGTCTCTGTTGTTGATATTCTCTGACGTGATACTAACCTTGGATAGATTGCAATATATATATTCTTATGTGTAAAAAGAACAGCTGGGGTTTTAAAGTTGTAAAAAAAAGTAATGTGATTTCTTTTCCTGCTCTTCATGGAGGTGACAATGGTCGATAGAACTTCATGTGTTGATAAGGACACTTTTGACCACGATTGTAAGAGATAAAGGCGGTGTTACACTAGCACTTTTTCCGTCGATTAATGCGATTTCCGTCGATTTTTCAACGTTCCGCATGAACTTATCGCATGAATTTGTCAGATGATAGTGATCGTTTCCGTCTGCAAATTTTCCGCCTTTGTTTACATACCAAGACCAAGACCACAAGACTTGCCGCGTCTCCTCAACCTGCTTCTACGTGCATTGGTTCTACCACTAACCATGAACGCATCCATGCACGCTTTTTGGCTTGTTAGCTCGTCTAAGTTTCGTAATACACAGTATTACGTTCAGAGCAGCGTAGCTTTGCCTCAGCGTGGCCATGTTTGTGTTTACATTGTGTTGGCGGGAAGTGACGACGGAAAGTGACGACGAAACACCGTTTGTGTGTGACAGGCCGCAGCCAAAATATTGTCGATTTTTTTAAAAACGGTGGAAAAAGTAGACGGAAAAAGTGCTAGTGTGACACCGCCTTAAGTTTGCGTGGGACTTGTACAAACCAAGTTCAGCTCTGTTGCCTATTTTGTTTGTTGTTCTGTTATAAACAACTCGTTTTTTATTGCTGGTTTACCACGGTCAAGGGAAGGACTTTTAACATAACCACTGTCGGTGAAACGAAAAATTTTATTGCCTCATGTCCTGTCACTCCACGACAATTGCTTTTGTTTCGCAACAATTTATTTGTTATGGAAAGAAAGACGATATATTGAGAGCATGGAGCTTCTGTCTGACTCTGACCTTGCCTCACTGAACTTATTTTTCTACCTATTTTTTTTTTATCATTATTATGTAACTCTACCCAACCTCACCTAATAAAATTGCCTTACACAACCTCCTGAATGATTTTCTAGGAAGATGATAACAATGGCAGTAATGAATCTGCATAATAATCAAGCAGTGATACCAGAACAGTAATTTCGTCAATCAGCGTGAGACGAGCGTAATTCTCCAGTAATTGCCAGTACGAATAAAGAAAAAAGAAATTCTGGGCAACAGAAGAGGTAAAAAAAAAAAAAATCCTAGAAGTATCGAGAGAAAAGTGCGTAAAAAGCAGAAGTTTCAAGTCATTAAACAAAATCCTTCATTGGCATAGTTTTTACATTTCCCTCAATAAACTGACTTGAATAACATGAAAATAAGGCATTAGCATTCTGATAGCAACACATTTTGATTAACTTGGTGCTTCATTAGTTAGTGGAAGCCACGCTGGGTGTAATTAGGTTATAATCAACCCTGAAGCGGACCACTGCAGGCCTTCAAGTTTGAGGAAATTGTACGATTTGGTTAATGAGTTCCTGGTAGAGTCTCCGTTTGAATATTCCAATTCAAGTTTTCTTTAAATGAAGAAAAAAATAAAAGATGGGAATTCTGATTGATTACTGCTGTGATTTTTGCTTTTGGATAATGAGAGAGAGAGAGAGAGAGAGAGAGAGAGAGAGAGAGAGAGAGAGAATTGTTTACTCGCTCGGTTCTAAACTGTTCCGAGTCCGATCTACTGTCTCGACTCTTGTCTACAGGCTAGTGTGGAAGGACGCTGGAGTGCCAGACGTGCCTCACTTCTCTTCTTGCCCTCTATGTGGAGCCCCTGAAGCCAACACACTGGAACATCAGTCTCCACTGCCCTAAGCTGGAGGTTCTGCTGCCCCATGTAGTCCCTCTCGTTGACGTGTCACCACTTCTTGATAGCAAATAACCTCGAAGGCATCCTCTCACGCTCCCCGAGATTTGGTGGATGCTGATGTCCTCTCCCTCTTTACTATTTGAATACCAACAACTTCTGTTAAATTATATATATATATATATATATATATATATATATATATATATATATATATATATATATATATATATATATATTGCCTGTTCCTACAGAAGACTGACGCTTTATGCGTAATAAACTAAATCAAATCAAATCTCTCTCTCTCTCTGCACGTCTGTATATACATACCGGATCATTTGGATCATGCACACAGTCTGTCAAACCATTATAACAATAATGATAACTGAAGCCGTGAAAGGTACTCAGCCCGCAGACAGGCAATGAGCAGCCCTACTTTATCATGCCAGTATCCATCCGCGACTGAGGACAACATGGTCAGTCCAGTCAGTCAATGCAGACACAATCAGTTCTTGGTGTTGTAAGGTAAATTCAGCAATTGAAGTTTTCGCATTTAATCCAATTTTTTTTTCTTGTATGTACGTGCACGTGTCTCACAGTGTTCCTCGTTTTGGCCCATTGGGGTCTGGGGTGCACGGTAGTAAGCCTAATGAAGAGTGGCAGTGTGTCTTACGCGACAGCGGCTAAAACGCAAGGTGACTGTGGTAGGATCGGTTTTCCCACTTGCTGCCTGTGGTAGTATGTGGGTGTGAGTGTGTGCCCTGCATCGTGTCTTGAAGAATATCGTGTTGTAGTGTTAAAATGCTATGCAGCTACTCGTATCAAACACTAGTGTTGTTCTGTAAAGCGAGCGCCTTCTTGTGACTCATGTGTGTTGTTTACATTGCGTGGTATTGCTTCTTGGTGACTCTGCGTCTACAAAAGTGTTAGTCGTTGTGAGTGATAGTGCGTTGGACTGTGTTATATTTCAAGCACTGCGGTATGGGTCAAGTAATGTCACCGTGTAAATCTACAGAGTATTGTGCCCCGTGCTTTGTGATGTGCATTGTTGTTCAAGCGTTAGGTCTTCATCAGAACCTTGCCGTGTGCTTGGAAATCTGTATTGAGCCACTAATTTTTCTTCGTGAATTGATGAATTAAGTGTTACCGAGTGCTTCGAAATTTGTGTTATATTTTGATAGCAGTCATATCAGTACGAGTGTAGATGATCACAAACACTGCGTCACCCCCTGCTGCTTTTCTGTCTCTCACATACTCTGCCTCCACGCAAATCGTCCCCCCAGTCTCCCCAAAACCCTCCCCGGGGACAGATGTGGGACGCAGGTGTGCTGCTGGCCGGTCAGCGGAGCACAGACGAGCCTGGTAAGCTGTGTTGATCCTCCTACTTTTATAGCCAGACTGCAGCGGCCTGAACAGTTTTATGTGCATGGTTAATAGGTCAGTTTGCAGATGGAAGGACTAACGCACGTGCGTGCGAGTGCGCTTCGCTGGTATGTTGGATTTTACATTGAGAGATGGACCAGAAGGTACGGAATAAATAAATGTGTCTTCTTGTATGCATATTGTAGTCATATTGCTGAATAACTGTGATGATAATTTGTATGTAAATAGTTACTTAGAATTTGATTTTTTTAAGGCATGATTATGAAGGATTAAAAATTGTTACCGGTTATCTGTTGACAAAAATGTGATAGTGTTTATGATGAGCATGGCCAGAACAGTAAGAGTTGTCGAATGATTAGTTGTGGTGGGGACTGCTGTGTGACTGGAGTGATTTGTGTCCATGCTGTGGGAGAGTGTTGCGTATGATAGTGATGTTGTTGGGCACTGTGTGAGGCGTTGTGTCATGTCGGGTGTGGTGTGCCTGTGTGATATGGGTTATTCTATGGCTTTACATTCAGTTCCAGTGGCGTTTAGTGACGAAGCTCGGAGTAATAGTTAGTGTGAAGAAAATTGCTCAGTGATGTTAATTTTTGGAGAAAACGATCGGTAAGATTGCAAGATCATTGTGTAAGGTTAGCGATATAAGTCTTTAGGCGGTTTGCGGGGAAGGATGGAGAGGAGGAAAGTGTGAGGTGTAGAAGTAAGGTCTCTTGGCATGTGATCAGCATAATATAATTTTCATACACATCCGGTTTTTCAACACTATGTAGTTTTTGTAACCATTAAATTATTACCAACACTGTAAATGGTGTAAATACATACATACATAGAGTCCAGCGTTAATAACATCGTATATATATATATATATATATATATATATATATATATATATATATATATATATATATATATATATATATATATATATATATATATATATATATATATATATATATATATATATATATATATATATATATATATATACATACAATCCATCGGAAAAAAAAAAACGCATATGCAGGGTGGTCCTGGTGGTTCGGTGTTGATGACCCTGCGAGGTGCCAGACGTATGTACTTACAGCGCCATGCCTGCTCACACCCACATCACAGACTGCCAGCGGGAATACATTTGCTTACTTTCTATTACTTAATCTATTACCTCATTGGCCTAATTCTATTATGTGCCAGTTACGATATAATATTCTAATCGTCCTCCATTTTTTCAGTTTGGTTAGAAAATATTCCATAGCCTCGAGAACCCGATGATAAGTACAACAGTGAGATAGCAGGAAGTCCACATTGCCCGTGCTGTTGTATGGGGAACAACACTCGTCTCCAGCGTTGTGTTTCTGCTTTTAAAAGATAAATTCGAGATGAAATGGGAGGGACCATTCTGAGGACAGGAAGGAATACCTGAAGTTGCTTTTGTGTATTATCTCTCTCTCTCTCTCTCTCTCTCTCTCTCTCTCTCTCTCTATATATATATATATATATATATATATATATATATATATATATATATATATATATATATATATATATATATATATATATATATATATATATATATATATATATATATATATATATATATATATATATTATAAACCGTACTGCCCTATAACTTTAATCTCTTGCTTATTTAAAATTTTTAAATCTATCCTCAGTTGGAAGATTCTTAAACACTGTCACTTCACAATCTTCTACCTG
>NC_059297.1:16023176-16055676 GCF_017591435.1 Portunus trituberculatus
TATCCCCTTCCAGAGTGGAATCGAAGGATGAATTTCGTGTGAAGGACTGGTTCTTCTATTGTTTCCTTTCCCCTAATTCCTACTGATATTCGAAGAAAGACTAACTAGCATTCCGAAGTGTCTGAAGCGGCTCACATATCCCGATAGTTAGCGAATGAAACAGACAACCACATCTCACCCCGAAGTGCTGCCTTTGATTGAACCTTGTGTCTCACTGAGCACTGGGGCGGATGAAGGACTGTAGTAGAGAAACAATGCGGCCACACCAGCACACTATTAAAACTTACACTGACCTTATAATGTCAGTAGTTGTGGTGAAGTCATTCATTTTACCAAAGGGTGTGTCCAGAGTTACAATTCCTCGTGAAAAGGAGATTGAACATTGTTTTATCGGATTACCTGATGGAGGACGGATTCGAATCTAATCTAAACAAAGGAGCTATTAAATTGTCCATAACCCTGACGTGTGTGTGTGTGTGTGTGTGTGTGTGTGTGCGCACTCGTAGCGTGTCTGTGTGTATGTCCGTTACGGTGTCACGTCATAAGAGCGACAAGCAAGAAAATCTAGAATTGAGTTATAATGATACTTTCTATATTAATGGAACTACTACCACTACTACTAGTACTGATGATGATGCTGCTAACGCTAGTGCAGTAATGGCAAGAACAACAAAAACAACAATAACAACAACAGAAACAATAACAATAACAACAACAGAAGCAACAACAATAACAACAACAACAACAACCAATGGACATAACGTGGTATTGACCGATTATTGGTAGTGTTCTCGTCGTCACTGTGGCGTCCATTGTGTTGCCTGGCGTGACACGCTTAAGTTTCCGTGCCAGACTGGAGAGGAAAGACATTAATGCCCGAAGGTTACAACACATTCCTTGGAGATTCGAATGATATTTACCTTTCTTTAAAGAATAGTGAAATTTTGTTGAAAACAATGCATTGATACATTTTGCTCATCCCGATTAACACAAACACACACACACACACACACACACACACACACACACACACACACACACACACACACACACACACACACACACACACACATATATATATATATATATATATATATATATATATATATATATATATATATATATATATATATATATATATAATCATACTCGTAGTTGAATTCTGTCACTGATTACTGAAAGATTGACATGCAAATCACAGGAGTTGAGTGTTAAGGAAAGGCTTGGGCAGCCCACCGAGCAGTCTGGTCATGGTAAGATGCAATGGAAGCCAAACGCATGACAAGTTTCCTCGTCCACGCTTCGACTGTGCAGACATCCACAAAGGCTTCATGATGTAGTGGCCTCGGGTTGACTACTGTCAGTGTGCTGGTGACGTGACGCTTGGAGCTAATGATGCTATGTCAATACGCAGCTATGGGTGAGCGAGGCTGATATTTATGTTATTAGTATGTAAACATTCATCCACTCAGAGGAGGAAATAAAATAAAATAGAAAGTATAAGAATACATAATTGCGAAAGCAAGTCATCACTGATTACAACGTCAAAAGTAAACCAGAGTAATTCAGGCTTTTGCAGGTGAATTAATTGGTGGTGATCTTGTGGCGGATACGGTGTTGTCTTCTTTCCAGCTCGTTTTTTAAGAATAGAAAAAATATGCATGTGCTCTTTTTATTACATATATATTGTCAAAATTAATGTTTGTACAACTCATTCACTGAGAAAGCGTCAGAATTATAGAGCACCCGCCATCTTTTGGATTTTGAGTCAAGCACTTCAGATCCCAAAGCCACTGATCCCTCAGCCAGGCCTTCTGCCATGCGGCACCGCACATCCTTGAGTTTTCACCTTTGCATTCCAAACACCCTCTTTCTTTCCTGATCCCAGTATAACTCTATCTCTATTAAATGATCTCTCCTCTTTATCTCTGCTGCAGCCAGGACAGCCTTCAAGGTAAACGCCTTGTTTGCAACGCCCTACACAGGCACTCCTTCAGCAACCACCACTTCCGTCATGACGACGCTTTACGAAACCTTGGGCGTGGTTAAGGTCTGTTTCCGGTTGGGTCAACGTTTTTGGAGTCCACATTTTACAATCTATTCATGGCATCCTTGGTACCGCTGCCATTGACATCGTGTCATATACGCGACCTTTCCGCCTCTTCCTCAAAGAATTATTTATTTTTCGCTAAAATACTTGCACAAGATACTTCTCGTCTTGTGCAACTCGTGTTAATGAAGAATTAATCCTCATCACGATGTCCTTGTCGGTGTCATCGTTTACATCCTTGTTATTGTCATACTCGTTCGTTTTATCATTCTCTGTCGTTGTCATCGTCATCATCGTCACTTTTTTTTTTTTTCATCTTCGTTATTCTTATCGTCATCGTGATCGTGTTTTTTTGTTTTACATCTTTTTCTCTCCTTTCTTCTTCTTCATCATCATCATCATCATCATCATCATCATCATCATTATCATCATTATCCTCATCATCATGATCATCATCATCATCATCATCATCATCATCATCATCATCATCATCATCATCATCATCTTCTTCTTCTTCTTCTTCTTATTTTTCTCCCTCCTCGACTTCCTCCTCCTCCTCCTCCTCCTTCTCCTCCTCTTCCGTCCTTGTACGTCGAGGCTGATTTATGGAGAGTCTCCCACTCCTCTTTCACTTCCGGCGCACTTTACTGTTTGTGTGGTGGGTGAGCCCCGCCTCCACTCCCCTCCCGACGCGTGCTCATGGTGCTGTTTCTTTTGCTTTTGCAAGGGAGGAATATCCGTGGCTGCTTTTGCCTGAATACCGATGCCTGCTGCTCGTTAGGTGTTGGGGAACCGGACCTGGTATGTTCATTACTTTTGACACTGAAAGGAAAAGAATAAAAAAGAGAAAAATAATGAAAATCGCCGGAGGGTTGGTAATGACAGGAACTGCATGGGAAGAATAGATACTGAGGCACATGTTAGTCTGTAACGAGAATGTCTGCTACTAGGAAGCTATTCGTGGGATGACAGGATTTAATATAATAGAGCAGGATTGACTATAGTATGTATTACGTGGCGCCACACTTTATCCTTGCGAGAAATATTTGAGGTTGTAAATATTTTTCTATATGACTCCATGCTTATCTCTTAACATCTCCGATCTATCAATAGTTAATGGCAAATCATTCTTTTCATATGGAGATGTGCTTATATCTGGCAAGCAGTGAGGAGAACTATCAATATCTGGGGGTATTGGTTTGCATTCATACATCCACCGTGTCCTCACCGCTCCCGAAGGAAGCCTTGAAAATGCTCTATAGGACCTCAAATAAATGAGAAGAATTTAGCTGGATATTGAGACAAATGGAATTAAAAGGAAAAAAAAAAAACAGTAGGGGCTTGATGAGATTTAAGAAATTCATGGAGAAAGAACAAAGCACAGTAGCGAAATAAAATGCAAGGAAAAGTCTGTAGTATTTGGGAAGCAAAGTGAACGAAAAACACGGTAATACAAGTGTCGTTAAGGGCGGCGTTAGGTGCGCCGCTGGACACCACACAACACAGGCGGAGGAGAGGAGGCAGGCATTTTTTTCTTTTACTTTTGCCGTTTTTTATTCTCTCTATTTTTTATTAGGAGTTTTATAGGACATTTCTCCGCTGAGGTCCATTTGGTGCAGCGGCCATTACCTGTACGGCACTGGAACCATTCCGTTTGTAGAACACCAACGCTGTACACTACTGTCTGCTTTTTTGCCGGTATGTAGAAGAGTTTGAGCATTTGATTACACTTGTATATGGAAGGGAAATTAACGTAACTGCTCATCGAAAAGGTCCATTTCCTGAGTTTTTTGGAGTTCACTCTAAAAGCATGTGCAAAATTTACGACTGAATATTTTCTAGGGGACTTCGTTCCCCTACAAATTGCAAAAAACTGGTGTGAGAGAGAGAGAGAGAGAGAGAGAGAGAGAGAGAGAGAGAGAGAGAGAGATAATTTCATAGTAAGCTTAACAATTATTCAATTTTAATTTCAAATTGCCTTTATGTTCAATTTCTCGGCTCCTCTGCAAAGCCTCTTTTCCTGTTGAATACCAACGAACTGCCTTTACTTACTATTCTTAACTTGTTGCAGTTCATACATTATAAATAAAGACAAAATGTGAACAAAAAGTAAACTCATGGTCAAAATACCACAGAGAAGTTCCAAAAGTTGAAATGCACTATTCTAAGAAAAGTACGTATTCTTTTCGTTTATATTTTGTCCTGGTCCTGGAGAAACAGATCGGACATGTTGCTCGAGACTCTTTTATATGTAGTTACATTTTTATATTCTTTTCGTTCACACCAAAAGCACTCCTTCATAAATAATGTGGCTGAGTTATGAATTTCGTTTTTGTCCTTGTTTTTGCTACTTAGGTATCTAAGACTGTGTGTTCAACGAGCCCCCTGAACTGTTAGGCTTGAGTGTGCCATGCCGTTAGAGAGAGAGAGAGAGAGAGAGAGAGAGAGAGAGAGAGAGAGAGAGAGAGCCATGAGAGGGAGGGTGTGGCTTGCTCTGCTGTGAGGAACTCGCTAAAGCAAAACATGTCATTCATGTATTTTTCTTTATACCATGTGTGCTTCAAATCTCTCTCTCTCTCTCTCTCTCTCTCTCTGTGTGTGTGTGTGTGTACGCCTCATTGCCATGTTCCTGCAGATTCAGTCATGCGACACGGTACACATCTCAAGGGAAAAAGCATGTGAGGAATGTCTTGATGTGGATCGTTTTTGAGTTTGCTCTTTTCCCGACATCC
The DNA here is from genome assembly GCF_017591435.1 of Portunus trituberculatus. Taxonomy (NCBI): domain Eukaryota; kingdom Metazoa; phylum Arthropoda; class Malacostraca; order Decapoda; family Portunidae; genus Portunus; species Portunus trituberculatus. The sequence continues at coordinate 16,027,959 of NC_059297.1, forward strand.
TTCTGGCACGCCCAACAAAACGCTCCAGCCACCTTGGGACGGACAACCCTCCTAACACTGGTTGAGGAAGCGTGACATGCGGCTTCCCACCACTCCCCCTTCCCATTCCTTTCCATCCCCTCACCACCCTGCCCTCTCATGCACACATAACGCACCTAGGTAAGTCTCTCTCTCTCTCTCTCTCTCTCTCTCTCTCTCTCTCTCTCTCTCTCTCTCTCTCTCTCTGGTTGTCTTGAAAAAGAAGCACCTCATGATGTAGTGTTTTACAAAAATTCGTGCTACCAAACGTGATAAGATAAATTCTTGAGTCACCCTTTCTCTCTCTCTCTCTCTCTCTCTCTCTCTCTCTCTCTCTCTCTCTCTCTCTCTCTCTCTCTCTCTCTCTCTCTCTCTCTCTCTCTCTCTCTCTCTCTCTCTCTCTCTCTCTCTCTCTCTCTCTCTCTCTCTCTCTCTTGCGCTTGGTGGCATGAATTTGAACTTTTCTTCCTCTGGATTTACCCAAAGAATTTTTCCATCCGCCTAGACAGGTACACGCTGGAGAGTGAGGCAAGTCTTCGTCGACTCCCGTGTGGTGTTACAAGAAAAAACTGCCTCAGAAACATGCGAGGTTGGCTCTTTTTTCAGGGAAAGCGTTCGTGGCGAATCAGTGACATGGTATGCTTTTTTGTGTGACTATCTTCATGTCTACAGTTACGTAGCGAGCAGCTGACTTGAATGATGCAAAATATTAAGCACGAGGAGAGACTGAAGCTTGTAAAGTTATATTTGCATTCCTTATACAGGCATGAGTTAAGAAAGATTTGATAGAGGTCTTTTGATAGTATAGGGATATAACAAAGGTGACGTAATTAAAATCCCCAATATCTGTAATAAATATAGTACAAGAAGTAATGTGTTAACAGGGGAAGTAGTAAAATAAAGAGAGATAGGAAAGTATTGGTCCCCTGTTAGAATGACAAAGGAGCGAAATATGCATAATAATCTAATTGTTATTTGGGGCTTTAAGAGATGGTAAGTTATATTAGCAAACTGATTACTTAGGTATGTTTTATGTATGGACTGCCACGTGTAGGCTTGACGACTTCTGGTACTTTTTTTGGTTTCGTAATTTCTTAACCTTTACATATCAATGGTCTCATTTCAGTTCAGCTAGTGTGTCTGTCTGTCTGTGTGTGTGTGTCTGTCTGTGTGTGTGTCTGTCTGTGTGTGTGTCTGTCTGTCTGTCTGTCTGTCTGTTTGTGTGTCTGTGTGTCTGTTTGTCTGTCTTTCTGTCTCTCTCTCTCTCTCTCTCTCTCTCTCTCTCTCTCTCTCTCTCTCTCTCTCTCTCTCTCTCTCTCTCTCTCTCTCTCTCTCTCTCTCTCTCTCTCTCTCTCTCTCTCTCTCTCTCTCTCTCTCTCTCTCTCTCTCTCTCTCTCTCTCTCTCTCTCTCTCTCTCTCTCTCTCTCTCTCTCTCTCTCTCTCTCTCTCTCTCTCTCTCTCTCTCTCTCTCTCTCTCTCTCTCTCTCTCTCTCTCTCTCTCTCTCTCTCTCTCTCTCTCTCTCTCTCTCTCTCTCTCTCTCTCTCTCTCTCTCTCTCTCTCTCTCTCTCTCTCTCTCTCTCTCTCTCTCTCTCTCTCTCTCTCTCTCTCTCTCTCTCTCTCTCTCTCTCTCTCTCTCTCTCTCTCTCTCTCTCTCTCTCTCTCTCTCTCTCTCTCTCTCTCTCTCTCTCTCTCTCTCTCTCTCTCTCTCTCTCTCTCTCTCTCTCTCTCTCTCTCTCTCTCTCTCTCTCTCTCTCTCTCTCTCTCTCTCTCTCTCTCTCTCTCTCTCTGCAGCGTCAGTTTACAGCGCAGTCCAAGGAGTCCTGCGGCAAAAGGTTAGAGGTCACACAGGTCACACTGGGATAGTAATAATAGTAATAGTATTAGCACAGGAGGAGGAGGAGGAGGAGGAGGAGGAGGAGGAGGAGGAGGAGGAGGAGGAGAAGTAGCACAGTGAACACTCTTTCATTAATATTTTTATTTGCTCATGTAACATCATCCTGTTTGTCATTGTGAGCTTAAATCTTTACATCTATTTCCTCATTTCTGAACTTCCGTTATGACGACTTTACAAGTTTTCTTAGGCACAGTATTAACCAACGAAGTATGATGCCACTGAAGGTTTTATTTCGATGATAATTACTTCTACTTTTCTGTGTCAGAAACACTTTGTTCTATATGCTATCTGACACCAACAGTCTTAGTATTCTGTTACGTGAGGACACTCAAATATAATGACATTTCCTCTAACTGATGCTATAACTCGCTTTTTGGGTAAAGTCTTGATTTGAAATAGTGACAACCATTGCTACATTTTCACCAAACTCATGCGTATTCATAAGTTATCAGGCCATCCAAATAAAAGTATTCTGGTATTTTATAATGAATCTTATTTGTTTTTAGTAATAAAATATATTTCCCTCACGTTTTAAAACCAGACAGGAATGCGTGGGTCAATCAGCAATGGGGACCATGAGACAGTGGCAGCGTTACCATGTTTACGTGACTCCAGGTGACAAAATTAGTGTGACAGCTGGTGAAGCAGAGTATATGTGATATAGTTTTGTGCTGTGTTGTGTTCTCGCTTCGTTTGGTGTAGTATTTCCTCCAATATTCTCAAAGGAATACAGAGTGACGGAGTGATACATGACCCAAACCTCGTTCAGTTTCGTTGGTTGTTATTTCGTTTGACGCTAACAATTAAACTTTGCGAGGTGAAGAGAAAATGACAGAATATAGAATATAGTAATACTATTTTGAAATAAGTTTTGGTAAGAGTAGTAATTAATAGTACTCATTAAGTAAGTAAATGTGTTGCAAGTTTTTTACTTGCAACAGGAATTTGGTCTAATACTTGCACTATTTTCAAAACCCTCCGAGATAATAAGTCAGATTCCTGTGTGTTTTTTTCTTTTTCGTCGATGATACAAAATTCTTGCTTCTGTATTTTCACCTTCTTGTGACTTATTCTTTTGTATTTGATAACCACTTTTGAGTCTGTTGGGGGATCGATACCTCATTTTCTTTTTTTTATGATTTTTTTTCTTATAAATTTGTCTTGGTCATTACTCATCCTGCACACACACACACAAAAAAAAAAACCCACTATCAATACAATCTAGAAAACATTCGTGTGAAAAAAAGGATAATTCTTATGCCTTCCACTTCAACCTGTTAAAGATCATCCATATAATATGCCAAAACGTTTTAAAACATGAACCGAACCGTCATGATTCTCTCAGATTTGTATCCTGCTGACACTCGTCCAAATGGTGAAGGCTGTGATGAGAGGCAGGGAGGATCTAGAGAAGGTGTGCGTAGACTCGCCATACTCGTCCTTGGATCATGTTACTAGTTAACAATCACAAGAGCTGCAGATGTCTAACCCATCAAGTAGTAGTGCAGTGACAAACTCTTCTTAAGGCGACGTGGATGAGTACTGTTGTTGTATTGTAGTTGTTGTTTTTGTTGTTTTATTGTTCTTGTTGTTATTGTTTTTGTTGTTGTTGTTGTTGTTGCTGTTGTCATTATCTTAATCATCATCTTTACAGGTATCTGCAAGGAGCTCGGGACAATGGTATCTTTCTAAAGTCGAACTCATTTGTTTTGAGCTGATCGGGGCTGCCATGGACAATCCTTTTCACATACTCTGGATAAATGCACTAGATAATATTGCTTTCTGGGGAGCCATTACCCTTTGCCTGATGCTAATCTTGCTATAGTAAAGCTAATCTTTGTATTCTGCCTGTTTTCTTTGAACTTTTGATAGAAGAGGGAACAAAATTATGACGAAGATGAGTCTCTCTCTCTCTCTCTCTCTCTCTCTCTCTCTCTCTCTCTCTCTCTCTCTCTCTCTCTCTCTCTCTCTCTCTCTCGTGTAAAAAAAAATATAGGTATAAAGTTCTTTCAATTATCTTGTCAGTCATGTTGGAATTCGCCAACGAAATGGTAGGTACAGTAATAAGGGACTATTTGACCATTAAGATTTATTCCTAAAAATAGCTTTTAACGATCACAATTGATTCTCACGCAATCGAAACCATTTTCCGTCTTTTCCTGCAGACGATGAAATTAACCTGGAGAAAGGAAAGGTAGTAATTAGTTATAATTCAGTGCAGTCACGACATGGATAATTTAGTGTTGTTTTTGTAGCTCTCAAGGTGCAGTGCATTAGTGGGAATAAAAAAAATGTTGAATGGTGAAATATTCAACAGCAAAGTATCTGAAGGCCGTGAAGCGAAGGTGAAAAGAAGTTTGGCGACATAGACTTATTTCAGAACATCAAAACTGTAGAATGAAAGTGGCACTGTTTGTGTGAATTAGAGAAAATCAAGCTTCGGCGTAGCCTTACTTACCATGATATCCATATCCACCATAACCACCATGACCATAACCGTAGCCACCGTGGCCATAGCCGCCATATCCTCCGTGACCGAAACCACCAAAGCCACCAAAGCCTCCAAAGCCACCATGACCTCCGTAGCCACCATAACCTCCGAATCCACCAAAACCTCCGTGTCCGCCATATCCTCCGTAACTAAGGTATCCAGGGTCTGCCTTAGCCTCAGGCTCAGGCTCAGGGTTGGGGGCGGGTTTGGCGGTGGCCAGCACCACCAGCATGGACAGCACGAAGAACACCTGCAATACAAGTGGCTTTTGGTAAATATGTCAGGAACCCCGTCCAGTGTATGACAGCTGTGGCTGACGTTTGCCAGGATTCGGAGGCATAAGGTTGGAAGAGTGAGAGGGGGATGAAGGGGAGGAGAGGATGGAATTACAATTAATGGGTCAAAATAGTATTTGTTTTGTTATTGCTATTCAAGTAGAAGTTTGTTGATTTTTCTTTGTCTGTTACAAATAACTATGCTACGAGTATGTTTTGTTGTTTAATTATTTTCATCATATCAAGGGAAGAAGATTGTGGTGAATATGTCGTCTAAGTGGTGAGTGCGAGCAGGTGCGACGGTGACGAGGTGAGCAGTCATAACAGTGGTGAGTGAGTGAAACTTACGGTCTTGCTCATGATGTTTAGTGATGGAGACTTGAGAGTTGGTCTGACTCTCCCTCTAAAAGCGCGGCATTATATACCAGCATAGCGGTGCAGGGTGTGGCCCATCCCGTGTACTGAGACGAGCCCTGGCTGACCTTGTGTGTAGTCACCAGCACGTGAGAGCAGTCATGCGACATTTTTTGTGACATGGATTTAGGATGGGATTTCACGAATGTAAGCAGTAAAGGCAGAGTTGTCCTGCATCGCGTAGTTTGAAGTGGCATGGTGGTTCACGGAGACTGAGCAGGACCAGCTTACTTCGGAGCCTGTTCGTGCATGTCCTCCATGAAGGGAGAGCACACAGTGGTAGGTATACGAGTAACTACCTACGTAATGTATTCTGTCGTACGATTCCTTACTTAGTTTTAATGTTCAATATGTGGAACACCATCTTTCCTCTACTAAACGTCATTTTCTTTATTCTCTGAAACGCAAGTGTCTGAAGCACATGACATTAGCTCCTTCTCTGTTCCCTTCCATTTTATTCTTTTTTTTCAATCCAAAGCTCGATGTTGCGTTTATCTCCAACTTGCTCTTGTACCCAAGCTCTTGAGTCTCAAATTTTCAACTAACTAGTTTCGACTACAGTTACCTTCAACCTAGACCGTTGAATTTTCATGCCACTGTTCCAGCAGTATGCATCCTCTGAAATCTATCGGTATCACTTCCGTGAGTTCTGCGGCCGCAACTACCTCTTTGATTTTCTATACGTACTGTCATCCTCCATCATGCGTGAAGGAAACTTTCTTTACATCAAAGACATCGCGTACATTACTAATCAGAGTGGAATCAAAGATCATTGTGTCTTATCAGTTCCATTTCTTTTCATTATCTGTCTTTATTGTCTCACGTGTTGTCACATTAGTGTTTGTCTTGTTATGTTGTTCATGATAGCTGTTCCCACGGTGGCTGCTCTTGTGAACTTACTCACTGTACAAGTATCTCCCAATTTCCTTTTGTGATTCCGCTAACAAAGACTTACTTCTCAGTCTCACGCCATATTCTTCATATGTAAAATATTAACCAATACCTTCATGATTTTTCCTTATTGCTAGACTCTGGAATAATCGGCTTTCTTTATATATGTATATATATATATATATATATATATATATATATATATATATATATATATATATATATATATATATATATATATATATATATATATATATATATATATATATATATATATATATATATATATATATATATATATATATATATATATATATATATATATATATATATATATATATATATATATATATATATATATATATATATATATATATATATATATATATATATATATCTTCCCAAAGAACTAGATGCTAATATGGTTTTAACCCCTTCAGTACCACGACGTATTTTCATATTTATTCTGCTTATTATTTGGTTATTTTAAACAGCTTAAGAAACTTGTGTGAGAATTAGAGCAATGAAAACTCTGGCCATTAAACTTCTGACCTCCATAGACCCTTCTTAATGTAAATAAAATAATCTAATCATACCCAGAACTCATGGTAAAAATGCGTCTAAGTACTGAAGGAGTTAAGGCTGTTTATTGATTAAGATACTTTAACTATTTGTTCGAGAGATGACGGTATTTGTCAGGATCTTGGTCAGGATTTTATTAAATATATATATATATATATATATATATATATATATATATATATATATATATATATGTATATATATATATATATATATATATATATATATATATATATATATATATATATATATATATATATATATATATATATATATATATATATATATATATATATATATATATATATATATATATATATATATATATATATATATATATATATATATATATATATATATATATATATATATATATATATATATATATATATATATATATATATATATATATATATATATATATATATATATATATATATATATATATATATATATATATATATATATATATATATATATATATATATATATATATATATATATATATATATATATATATATATATATATATATATATATATATATATATATATATATATATATATATATATATATATATATATATATATATATATATATATATATATATATATATATATATATATATATATATATATATATATATATATATATATATATATATATATATATATATATATATATATATATATATATATATATATATATATATATATATATATATATATATATATATATATATATATATATATATATATATATATATATAGATATAGAGAGAGAGAGAGAGAGAGAGAGAGAGAGAGAGAGAGAGAGAGAGAGAGAGAGAGAGAGAGAGAGAGAGAGAGAGAGAGAGAGAGAGAGAGAGAGAGAGAGAGAGAGAGAGAGAGAGAGAGGGCTGGCTGGCTTCACAAGCCAGATGACCGGGGTTCGATTCCGCGGCCGGGTGGAGATATTTGGGTGTGTCTCCTTTCACGTGTAGCCCCTGTTCACCTAGCAGTGAGTAGGTACGGGATGTAAATCGAGCAGTTGTGACCTTGTTGTCCCGGTGTGTGGTGTGTGCCTGGTCTCAGGCCTATCCGAAGATCGGAAAGAATGAGCTCTGAGCTCGTTCCGTAGGGTAACGTCTGGCTGTCTCGTCAGAAACTGCAGCAGATCAAACAGATCAAACAGTGAATTACTCACACACACATTTACTGTGGAGACTAGATTGCTTCATCCGTGAAGAGATTTAGTGGTAAAGCTGGCCGGAAATAAGGCTTTATCTAAGAAGTTTGCCTTGTGTCACGGATTATGTCAACGTCGTTTTGTGGCTCCGATCAAAGGTCGCGTTAGAATCGGACCAGTGTCCTGAATAATTCTGCACCACGGCACTGGTAACGCTTGGCAAAAGGTCACCTACAAGAGGCGTCACAAACTATAGTTCCAGGGTGTTCCTTGAAGGCTTCTTGCAATATACAGGGTATAATGGAAAACTATTACTTACACCGCTGCCTGGTAAGCCTCAAACCATTACATGAAGTGCATATTTCCTGCCTGTGACACAACTTGAACCTTAACGCATCTTTTTTCTGAAAGCCATAATGAGCCAGTAGCGTGTGTAAGCAGTTTCGAGGTATTGAACAACGTGTGTGTGTGTGTGTTTTTTTTTTCTCTCTTTTTTTTATAAGTTATTTCATGACAGTGTGCGTGTTTGTGAGAAGCAATGCGTTGTTACGCCCTCGTTATCCTCAGATTTATTCACAGCATTGTGTGTCTGTGTTGCGTAACACACATGTGACGAAGAAAAACAAAAGCAAACTTCAAGCATTCAGGAAAATACTAAATTCTGTCAGCCGTATATTCCGTGGCAACTTGTTTTGCAAAACACAGTATGAATATCACAAAGCACACAGACATGAAAAAAAAACAACATTTATATACATGTGCACCCCCATCCACCCCCACACACACCCACACCCACCCACCCACACACACACACACACACACACACACACACACACACACACACACACACACACACACACACACACACACACACACACTCACACACACAGACACAGACACACACACACAGATAGAGGCTCAGCACAAGGGTATTGTCTGGTGCACATGGAGCAAGCCTGTTTGTTGGAGTTCCCCTCACACAACGCTACACAGCAGGATATAGTCAAAAGTTATCGTCTCACTGTCTCCACTCTCCACAGGGCGGCAGGATGGTGCATCTCTTGCTATTATCCACTTTTATTTTTGTGGATATTGCTCCTCTAAGCTTGCAAACTGGATAATAAAGTTTTTTTACGCTTTCACTCATACCTTTCTTGCTGTACAAAAGTAAAAAAAAAATCAGTAGCTTCATGAATCTCTGGTATGCAAGTATGTTCTATCTTTCTCTGTACTTTTTTCACCTCTCCAATGCTACATTGCCACACGAAAAGTGTATGAAGATAAGTAGAGGACTATATTGACCCTTACATTTTATATGCTCGTTTTAATTTTTCAGCGGCTCGTAACAGATGTGTTCTTTCTTTGCCAACTTTGTTTTTGTAGGTCGTGGCATGTCTCCTCTGTCTTATCAACACACACACACACACATACACACACACACACACACACACACACACACACACACACACACACACACACACACACACACACACACACACACACACACACACACACACACACACACACACACACACACACACACACACACACACACACACACACACACACACACACACACACACACATGCACCTTCATCGAGTCCTGAACGTCTGGGTAGAAGAATAGTACTAACAGCACGAAACTCCCATAAACACATACGGTATCATCCTCAATAGCTAATAATCAAAAGATGACGATGATAACCATAAACTATCACCATGATGACTAATCTTTTTTCTGATCTGGTAATCTGCTTCACTTGTTTCTGTTTTAATTTTTCCGCAGTATACCGTCTGATCTGCTAATGACTATAAATATGATAATTCATGCATTCTTAGTAGATCAGAGAAGGCTTAAGGTTGAGGGAAAACTTGAAACACAGAACGGGAATTGTTATGTTACTCGGTTTGTGGCAATGACTATACCTATTTATCGATGCTGTGCGTTTGTGTTCCCATGGCTCTTCATTATGACCCCATTGATGTGGTGGCTTAATCACTCAGTCAATCAACTCTCGTCTCCCCTTTCACTGCAGGCCACACACACCTAGGGGCGTTACCCACTAATTAAATCACATTCCACTATATTATAGATCGTTGATAAAATGTAAAGGAATAAAATGGTCAGATATTTGGTATTAGGTGATTGGATGGACGATCGTCAGATTAGTACAGAGCTCTGTGGCAGGTGAAACAATTGCCAGCCTAGGCCACGTCAGGCGACTTGTGTTCATTGGCGGAGGGAGAGGGAACTAGATCTTTCCGCCCACCGCCATGACTGTCTACATTTGCATGGCCCTGGCAAACAATACGATTCATGATAGTGAACGTCCAAAAAAAGAAAAAAAATAAGGTCACCTGAGCAATACAACTCAAGACAGAAAAGGCAATGAATGTGCTAAATTAAACCACAGACCTTAATGGAGAAGGAAAATGCCTTTCACTCTCCCATGTTGTGGTTTCTTCACAAAAAAATGAGTTAAGATGAGACTAAAATCATAGTTTTACTGAAAAACCTCTTGAGATCGATCGTCTATCATCACAGCTGCGTCTCGACTAATTCGCCTCCCACGTGACTCAGTGATGCTTGAAGAATGTGGCTGTTTTGATTTATACAAGAATGTAAATTATATGTACGTACATTAGCCTTGAAACCCTTAAGATTTACGCCCTGAGCACTACCTTCAGGGGCCTCTGACCCGCCACTCAAGGCCAGTGACAAGGAAGGTATCACATTGTTCTCTGCGGGGCCACGCCTCTCGCCGTGGTGGTATATAAGGTGGCACTGTGTAGGCAGCTTCAGATCACTCGTCTCCAATACACATCACCATGAGCAAGGCTGTAAGTGGCAGACACTCTCCTTACAACTGTATTACTTAAATCCATACTGTACAATAAGAATTTTTCTTAGCCTATCTAAAAAAGAATAGCTAAGGGAAGTTTGAATCTTTATAAATGAATTAGTAAATAAACTGAAAGATTTGGAAGAGGGTAGATATGTAGACTGGTAAAGAGACATACATTCAGTACATGAAACTGATGTTCAGCCACACTCATTCTTCATGTGTTGCTCCGTGATTTAATTGCTTGTTTTTATCAAATCTTTTTATCTCCTTTCATTTCTCTTTAACATGCAGTTTATTTCTAAAGGCCATCGAGTTCCTCTCCCCTATTTTGAAAGACGCCTACTGACGAAAGCTTGTGCTGCAGGTGTTCCTCGTGCTGTCAGTACTGGTGGCCCTGACTGCCGCCATGCCCGCCCCTGAGCCTGAGCCAGAAGCCAAGGCAGAACCCGGCTACCTGGGTTACGGCGGCTATGGCGGCTATGGCGGCTATGGAGGTTATGGAGGCTATGGCGGTTATGGTGGTTATGGAGGCTTCGGTGGCTTCGGAGGTTATGGTGGTTATGGAGGCTATGGCGGGTATGGCGGGTACGGCGGCTATGGCGGGTATGGATATCATGGTGAGTAAAAAAGGCAGTTTTGAAAAGTCGTCTCTTTTTAAGTTCCGATATATCTGCATATTTATTTGGACATTTGTTTGCTTACTTATTGAACTATTTGTCTATTTGATTGTTTGTTTATTTATGCTGGTCATCAAGCTTTGCTTCTTTCTTGCGACTTTTGGAGGTCTCGGACATTTCTTTCCCATTTACACACACACACACACACACATATATATATATATATATATATATATATATATATATATATATATATATATATATATATATTTTTTTTTTTTTTACGGTAAGGCCTATAGCTCCTGTAGGCACACCTGAAGAGTGTATGGGAAGCGCTGTTCAGCTTCCGCCCATTAGTGGCGCAGGCAATTTTATTTATAGTAGTAATCATATTAGAGCCCATATCACCGCCCAAGCTCATCCTGAGTGTAACCACCTAGAACCTGGGTATCATAGTGATATGTAGGTAACTTTAAACCACTCGACAAATGGCAAAGTGTTTTAAGGCTGTACGTGGTGAGATTCGAACCTACGGGTGGACGTCTGCCCGATCCCACGCTCACCACCTTATCCACTATGCCACCGCCTCCTATATATATATATATATATATATATATATATATATATATATATATATATATATATATATATATATATATATATATATATATATATATATATATATATATATATATATATATATATATATATATATATATATATATATATATATATATATATATATATATATATATATATATATATATATATATATATATATAGAGAGAGAGAGAGAGAGAGAGAGAGAGAGAGAGAGAGAGAGAGAGAGAGAGAGAGAGAGAGAGAGAGAGAGAGAGAGAGAGAGAGAGAGAGAGAGAGAGAGAGAGAGAGAGAGAGAGAGAGAGAGAGAGAGAGAGAGAGAGAGAGAGAGAGAGAGAGAGAGAGAGAGAGAGAGAGAGAGAGAGAGGTATTTGTTTGTAAGTTTACCTGACTTCATTCTTTTCAATTTACTTTCCTCCTCCTCCTCTTTGTCATCATCATAATTGCCGAAGAGAAATGTTTTTGAATCTTATTTCAGTCAAACACCTTTCAGTCTCTCTTGTTTTCCATCATTGCAAACATCCGGTCCAAACTTTCCTGTCAGATCTCCCTCCTGTGTTTACGTATTCTTCAGCATGGAGTCGATTCAATTAGGTAGTCTCCCTCTATATGTTCTTAGTAGTTCTCTCCTCTAATGTTCGTATTTGTACTGTCATTCGTGTCTATACTTTTCTACTCGTGCTAATACAAATGTTAATATTTCTTGACACCTGAATTCATTTTCAGCTGGTACGTTTATTTCTCACAACCGTTTGACAGAAATATCAGTAGCTACCGGTTAAACAGTAATTGCTGTGGTTTGACTGAATATGCCTGATTAAAATTTTTAAACTATGTTGATTCTTCATTATGTATTGATATGATCTTAGAATACAATAGAAGGTGTATTAATATACAGCAAATATTCACCCTCTTGTACTCCGAGCGTTTTGATGTTCACTAGCACTGGTTGATATTTTATGTTTTTATTTCATCCAGACAGCAGCCTGGTTTCAGAATGACAGCCTCTGATCTGTTCTTGACGTGATTGAGTGTATCACAGAGAAATTTATATTATAGATGCTGATTTCTTTTTTGCAGGTTAATTCGAGTGCCCAGCGCTGCGTTGTGGATGAGAGAGCTCCTCTTCAGTTTAGAATTTGCTGGTTATCTTTCAGAAAATGTTTACACAAATAAATTTTTGAAAACCTACGGAAAAAAAAACATATAAATATCCTGAAAATATTTTACGGCACTTTTAAATGTCATCTCTTGACGAGGAATGGCACGTGTGTGTGTGTGTGTGTGTGTGTGTGTGTGTGTGTGTGTGTGTGTGTGTGTGAGAGAGAGAGAGAGAGAGAGAGAGAGAGAGAGAGAGAGAGAGAGAGAGAGAGAGAGAGAGAGAGAGAGAGAATAGGTGAGTGACTGTAATGCATTGAGTTGACTCTTTTGTTTAAAGTCTGTAAGCTGTTGCAGTGAGCATTTGGTGCCCACACAGCAGCTGTCCTCGCTGTCTGTCAATATAGTCAGTTCAGAAACAACTCGGTAAACTGACCACATTCCTGAGGCACCACATAGATGTTATCATGGCTGGAGGCGGTCGTGAAAAAAAATATGACATAAAAATAGAAAAAAAAATTTGAGCTTCTGAAACCTGCATGGTAACCACTTTGTTGAAGTTTCTAAGCAGCATGTTTTAAGCATGACGTAAAGTTTTCGATACTTAAAAAAAATATTATAACTGGTGCTGGGAATATGGATAGTCAGGCATGGCTTTATAGTAAGAGTGATGTCATATTGCACAAGAAAGCAGTTTGCCTTCTGATTTATTTGATTTGGTCTCGGCGGTGTATTTGAGAAAATGATGTGGAACTTCACCTGCCTTCAGAGGTGCTGCAGTGTGAGTGTACGTGATGTGGAAAGGCGGAAAAAGGTGAAGGGGATTATGATACTCGTATTCCATCTTGTTGTAGTTGCACATACCTCCTTCACACTACACAGGCACACACACACACACACACACACACACACACACACATACAAAGGACTCTGATCAAAGCGCACTGTTTCAGCCTTCCCCTCACAAGGATGGCTGGCCTCGGTTGGATAACTCTCACAGCTTAGAGGAACATTCTAGAAACTCTAGAATCTACATGGACGTCTTGAGAACTTGCGCTTCCCGCCAGGACTCGGAAACAGATGACGGTGTCACAACTTCAGCCGGCACCATTTTCCCTGTATGGCGGCTGTGGACTCGGTGCGGGCGTGGGGATTGAGGCTAGACCTAAATCGTAGATACATAAAGAATAAGAAAAATAAGAAAATAAGGTAAGCGTGGCACGAAAGTCTAGCATGATGTGAACGTCACTTACATTTCTTCCCTCCATAATGAATTGCAATACTCTTCAGAAAAATGTCTGACGAGAGAATAACTGTCCATTGGTTATAAGGTGCGAAATATCATGTTCCGATTCCCACTCTTGGTAAGATTTTTCTGTCATGACTCGTAATAAAACTGATTTTGTGAGTATACGATTGTGTTCCTCACCCTCATGGCGTCACTCTTTTCGTCATTATCATCACCTCCACCATCCTCCTCCTCTTCCTTGTCCTCCTCGTCCTCCTTTTTCTCTTCCTTTTCATTCTCATCATCCTCCTCCTCATCCTCTTCTTCCTCCTCCTCGTGCTCTCTATCATCATTTTCTCCTTCAACATCCTTTATGAATGATTTTCTTCACCATATGTAATTCAATGTATGCTGCATCTGGTACATTATGTTGCGACAGACTCACTCTCCTTCATTTATTACTGTATTGTGAAACTTTGTTCATCTATAAAATATCATCCATTTTTCTAATAAAATGTGGGTTTTCATGGAAACCTGAGAGAAGTAAGGTAAATGAGCTGGAAAATTGGTTAGAAAACTGAAGGTGAAGCAAGTGCAATGTATTACGTTTTATCTGTTTGTCTTTTTCAGAGAATGTACTCGTATTGCTCCCTCCTTAATGTCTTGTACTCGCAAAAACACTGATTTCCTCTGACTATTTCTCCGTGTAATAACTGCACCTGTTATCATGCGCCTTACCTTTACACTGTCTCTGATTCTTACCTTTTAACGACATGTCTTTGTCTCTGATTTTGTGTCTTCTGCATTCTTTCGTCGTAAAGGGATTTTCGTTCAGCTCTGTGTTTCTGTCATATACATATATTACCTAATTTTGTAACATATGACGTTTATAGTTTGATGATGCATGTCAGACCACTATATAATGGCGTTTGTGACAGGAACGGAACTATTATGAACAATAATTAAACCATGTTTTCTGTACATATTTATATGCAGTTTCTGAATCAATATGCAATATAAGATACTGCAGCAAATGAAAACACGCGTAACACAAAGGTGAATGTGACCTATATGCCGTTGGATTAATTATTCCGTTGTGTTAACAGCAACAGTTTTCAATAACTGACTTTACTCTCATCGTCATCGTACCAGTCTTTCTGATTGCAATAAATACCTATTTTTCTAACGATGCTTTTAAATAATTAAAATAATTTGGCGCACTTAAATAATACTTGCTATATAAAAGTTAGGTAATGTTTTATATTTAGAGATGTCAGAAAAACGATTGCTCATTCCCTGCCCCCCTTTCTCTCTCTCTCTCTCTCTCTCTCTCTCTCTCTCTCTCTCTCTCTCTCTCTCTCTCTCTCTCTCTCTCTCTCTCTCTCTCTCTCTCTCTCTCTCTCTCTCTCTCTCTCTCTCTCTCTCTCTCTCTCTCTCTCTCTATATATATATATATATATATATATATATATATATATATATATATATATATATATATATATATATATATATATATATATATATATATATATATATATATATATATATATATATATATATATATATATATATATATATATATATATATATATATATATCACAATAATTGAAGACATTTAGCCATTTTGAAAAAAGAATTAGCAATAAACGATGAAAGTGGAATATTTTCAAGTAGAACATTATCATAACCACAATTCAATGTACTTTTGCTTGAAGCTCCATTATGATATTTTTCAACGATCACTACTGGACTGTTAACTAGCTGGCAACGTTATTTTCTTTGCAGGATCACCACTGTGTCATATTTACGATTGTCATAATCATTATAATGAAAATTAAGTGCCTCGTATATTCAAGTGTGATGATAACTTTCCTAACGATCAGTAATTAATTTTTTTGTTTCTCATTTACAGACTTGGAGACACCGGTGACTGGCGAGACGGGAAAAACAGCAGCAATTTGTTCATCCGCGTAAGTAGTAATTAATGGTTCAATCGCTGTAATGTTATTGCTCTTGTTATGGAGTTGTGACTGGGACGAAAAAAAATGACGGTGAAATGAAAGAGTGTTGTAGTAGTAGTAGTTAAAGTGGGAAATTAAACAGAAATGAAGAGGTAAAATTGAAAGAGAAAGAAATGTTTGGTGGGGAGTAATATTGTCAGCACAAACACCCACCTATCCATCCACGCACGCATACACACACACACACACACACACACACACACACACACACACACACACACACACACACACACACACACACACACACACACGCTCGAAGTGTTCAGAGTTAAAAATAATGTATCTGTTTTTTTCTCACTATTTCTTCGTAACACTCATTACATGCATTGGAGTGATGAAATGGTCAGCTTTCCTTGATTTTTTTCTCTATTTACTTTCTATTTCTTTATTTCTTTTGTCTTCATCATCATCTCTCTCTCTCTCTCTCTCTCTCTCTCTCTCTCTCTCTCTCTCTCTCTCTCTCTCTCTCTCTCTCTCTCTCTCTCTCTCTCTCTCTCTCTCTCTCTCTCTCTCTCTCTCTCTCTCTTTCTCTTTCTCTCTCTCTCCACCTTTCGGACATCAATGCTAAGCAATACATAATAGTAATAGTTAAATCAGTGACCTGAATATCAACATATGGTATGAAAACAAGAAAGAAAGACTGAACGAATTTATTACTGAAAACATGATTTGATGGTCGGTATTGTTTGTTGCATGACCTAGGACGTTGTCGCTTGCAGGAGACACCCTGGAGTTAGCCTGCAAATCGGAGAACAATGTTACTTGTATATTTAAATCATAAAAGGACGAATAAATGTTATGCTTTAAAGATTTTTTTCCGTGAACTATTCTGCACTGTGATATGGCTAAACGTTGTTGAAATAAGTAAATATTTATGGTTCAATTTCCTTTTTCGTGTGGCCTAGAGGAACAAAAAAAAGTATATATATATATATATATATATATATATATATATATATATATATATATATATATATATATATAGGGATCTATGAGGTGGCAGTGTATAAAGAATAGTTGAAGAGTTTAACAAAAATTAGTGAAGTGTCATCAGACTTCCTCCTTAAAAATAGTAGTCATAGGAATGGGGTTAAAATATATATATTTCGATTTTACTCCTAACTCACCGTAATAACCGTATCCACCACGTCTGTAGCCACCATAGCCACCACCGTAGCCGACCCCGTAGCCGCCATAGCCACCACCATAGCCGCCATATCCGCCTCTGTAGCCACCGTAGCCTCCTCTGAATCCACCAAATCCGCCATATCCGCCATAGCCACGGCTGAGGTATCCAGGCTCAGGCTCAGGCTCTGGGTTGGGGTCTGCCAGGGCGGCGGCCACCAGCACCAGCACAGACAGCACGAAGAACACCTGTAGCACAACACTGGTTAGCAGAGGAGTGCTGGGACAAAACTGAAGTGAGGATTAAAAGTACGACACAGCAGGTGGAGGATTAAAATCGTCAGATATTAGTTCGTTAATATCTATCGGACAGATTTTAGATCCTACTTTTTGATCTAACAAATATTAACAGGAAACTGTTTAATCAAGATTTAAGAAAGAAAACATCAATGAAAGTGTCTCCTTAATCCACTGAAACGTCTTTTTATTAATGGTGTAACTGGCTCATGTGTATAGTGTGGTTTTTTAGCCATTTATAGACTGGCCCATGCTTACCAACTTTACTGCAAAACTGTATATTTTTTGGACCGTCACTGTTAGTGTAGCCTATATCATATGTGTTTCTTAAAAGTGAGAATCATGTCTTACTAAATCTAACCAAAGAATAATAAACTAAGTAACGAATATAAAGACGAAATTTCAACTTTTAACTTCTTTGAACAGCAATATGAAGTCATGCAGCAAAGCAACTCAAGCAACGCAAACACTACACTCTACAAAGAATTCGCTTGGATGGCAGTATTGATGGCCTGGATAGGAAACAGCTTTTCTCCCAAGGAGTAGTGAACACCATGAAGTGCTGAGAGAGAGAGAGAGAGAGAGAGAGAGAGAGAGAGAGAGAGAGAGAGAGAGAGAGAGAGAGAGAGAGAGAGAGAGAGAGAGAGAGAGAGAGAGAGAGAGAGAGAGAGAGAGAGAGAGAGAGAGAGAGAGAGAGAGAGAGAGAGAGAGAGAGAGAGAGAGAGAGAGAGAGAGAGAGAGAGAGAGAGAGAGAGAGAGAGAGAGAGAGAGAGAGAGAGAGAGAGAGAGAGAGAGAGAGAGAGAGAGAGAGAGAGAGAGAGAGAGAGAGAGAGAGAGAGAGAGAGAGATGCTTACAGTCTTGCCCATGGTGTATGTGTTGAAGACTTCTGAGTTAGTCTGCCATTCCCATCCTGGCGCCATTCTTATATACTACACCAGCGTGCAGACTCCCGCCTCCTCCCACCAACCCCCAATCTTTCCGCCATTCAAGCTCGAGTCACACCCCGACTGGCCTTGTGCAGGAGTGAGAGGTTTTGGAATGCGATTCAAACTTTGCAGCGCCACACAGAAATGAGAACTTATCTCATCAATATTTATCTTCTTTTCTTTTCTCGCCCGACTGCTTGTCTATCTCTGTCTGTCTGTCTGTCTGTCTGTCCGTTTGCTTGTCTGTCTGTCTGGCTGCATGCCTTTCTGTCTGTTTGTCTGTCTGTCTGTCTGTCTGTCTGTCTGTCTGTCTGTCTGTCTGTCTGTCTGTCTGTCTCTCTCTCTCTCTCTCTCTCTCTCTCTCTCTCTCTCTCTCTCTCTCTCTCTCTCTCTCTCTCTCTCTCTCTCTCTCTCTCTCTCTCTCTCTCTCTCTCTCATTAGTTTATTGAATCAAATATTCTGTTAGTCAGACATTCAGTGTGCCTCTCTGTCTGTCCGTCTACCTGTTCCAGGACACATGTCTATGCTACATTTGACTCTAATTATTGATTGTTTAGAATCAATGGTTCCCAAATTATCTTTTCTTCCAGTAGACCAGCACGCCCCCTCTCCTTTTTTTATGTGAAAATATTTTTTTTTCTTGTATTTATATACTGATGAGTAAAACAGATATCTGTTTGTATTAAATTTTGATAATGAAATCGAATCAAACAAATAATACACTTACGAGGCATTTTTCTAAGTAACTAAACATTTGGTTCAAAGGTAACGAAAAAATTTTTAGATATTAGCAAATGGGCAAAATTGGCTTGCAGTTCCAAGAGCTAAATTGTTTGAAAACATGAGACTGAGGCACATTTTTTAAAACTGAATATCAAATATGATGACATGACACGTAAATAATAATTCGAATTCTCAGCATTAAAATGTTAGGAAACTTAATTGCTCTGGTAAATAACTGCAACCAAGATATGCACTGTTCCACAAACTAAATATGAATATTGAATGGTAATACTGAAATAAAAAAAAAATGAAAAACTGACCGCTTGAATTCTATGTTGTGAACAGCTTATTTTAGTGAGATGGATGGTGCTGCTTCTTCCTCGGGTTGGACCGTTGAAGTGACTGGCGTAACATTATACTTTGAACGTGTGTAATGGCAGATACTTGTTCTAGAATTATTCCATTATTTTAATTAAGCAATTAGTTTTGAGCAGATGACTTTACGGCCTCTTTGTATCCTCCTCAAGCCCCGCTAGGGTGACGCACCCACTAGTTTAGGATTATCGTGAAAATAAATCTCAAGGTTTGGTATACATATTCCATATTAACTCTTTCCTTTATATTATAAAGAAATCAGTACGAATTACAAGAGTCTCAGTAACAATAATAGATCACATTTGATATATATATATATATATATATATATATATATATATATATATATATATATATATATATATATATATATATATATATATATATATATATATATATATATATATATATATATATATATATATATATATATATATATATATATATATATATATATATATATATATAGAGAGAGAGAGAGAGAGAGAGAGAGAGAGAGAGAGAGAGAGAGAGAGAGAGAGAGAGAGAGAGAGAGAGAGAGAGAGAGAGAGAGAGAGAGAGAGAGAGAGAGAGAGGTAATTCTCAAATTACCTGGAAAATAACTTTCTACGAATTATATTATATGTGGTGGATGAGAAGATTACATCATTTCAATCTTTTAATATTATGACATGAGCTTTATCATTTCCAGGAGGAAAGATTCGTGTTATGAATAACTCATTTCATTTCAGCTGTCGTGGTGTGTTTAAAGAAAAGGTAAAGTTCAGTTCAAAGTGATGAATCTTATTATTTTTTTTTCTTTGCCACACATAATTCATAGAAAATTACTTGCCAGGTAATTTAAGAATTACTACAATATAAAATTTTCATCAGAGATAAACAAAAAAATTTTTTGTAAGCTCTTTGAAAAGGTAGTGGTTGTCCGATCAAGGGAATGTTTCACCAAATAGTGTATATGAGCTTGATCTTGATGTAGCTTCCTTCTCAGCCTCTGAACGGAGCCACTAATGCTTCACGTTTCTCAAACGTTGCCTAAATAAAAGTTCTGGATAACATATTTGTGGAATTTCATTAAGGCATTTCACTCTGTTTCTTACACTATATCACTAAATAAATCATTAGATTAAAATGTCTGTGTCATCGCATACAAAGCTGACTGACTAATGATAACAAACAATCCTTCTACATAATATGTCTTGATGTTTACTTACCTCGTGACTAAATTATCGGCCAATTTGATTTCATTTACTAGTAGTTTGTGTGATTTGTGAGAGCAATGAACTGAAATTCTTATATGTTATCAACGAGTATTATGTAAAAGCTATTTTCCACATATTAAGCATCGATCATCAATCATAGATAATGAGCAATGTTGCACACTGATAAAATTCAATGCGTGGTATCAGGTTTTATCATGAATCTACTTGTAAACACATTTGTTGGAATAAATGCTTTTGAATTGAGAGTTCCTTAACATAAATATTTTACTACTCATAGATAATACTTTGAATAAAAAGAGAATGTAATACAATTGAAGGTATCGAAATTAATAAAATACATGTACAGTTTAATGTCTTTGGTATAATTAGCTACAACTTTTACAGAATTCCTTTATATAAGGAAGAATATACAATTAAACCTACATCGCCTACCTCTATAACCGAAAGGAAATAGATGCGCATGGTGTGTTTAATGCCAATAATACGCTTTTCCATGGATCTAAAGTGGATTCAAATTCCAGACAAATCATGCTGACAATACTGACGCAAGCTTCACACCGACATCCAGTAGTAAGTATGCCAGAACGCAATGTGACTCGCGCCCACCTTGCAGAGCACCACACGCTTAGCAGTGTCTCATGAAGGAGATCTAAAGCATAGTTAGACAGAAGATCTATTATATAACTGTAATGTATTTATTTTCTGTTTAAAATTAATAAAGAAGCTGAGGAATATACTTAATTATTGCTGTGTTATCTAATTTCATATTTTTGAACTAATCAATACTTTAATAGTAATTCTGTGCAAAATTTTGTGAATATACCCATAAGCTTTTGAGTATTCCGGTTATGTAATATATAGTGTGTATCAGTATATTATGTGTGTGCCCATATCGAACTATTATTACATAGGTGTGTGTGTGTGTGTGTGTGTGTGTGTGTGTGTGTGTGTGTGTGTGTGTGTGTGTGTGTGTCTGTGAGAGAGAGTATGAACAAAAATAAGTACCGCATTGTAAATTATTGACATTGCAATTTTTTGGTGTTATATCTTGAGTGGCTTGAAACATCACGCTTTGACTTTCTAGACCTGGACTTATTACCAAAACGGTATGATGTGCATGATGTTTAAAATTACACTTCTAAGAAATGAAAAAAAGGCAATAATTTCTGAGCACTCAATCAGTCATCCAGTAAGTCAATCAGTCAACTATCTGGGCAGTCAGTCAATTAGTCAATAAAGCAGTCTCTCGGTCTGTCTGTCTGTCTGTCTGTCTGTCTGTCTGTCTGTCTGTCTGTCTGTCTGTCTGTCTGTCTCTCTCTCTCTCTCTCTCTCTCTCTCTCTCTCTCTCTCTCTCTGCGAGCACCAATGTTCAATAGTAGCAACAACAACAACAACAACAGCAGCAACAACAACAACAACAACAACAACAACAAATAGTTTTCGTTGTGAATGTCAACACATGGTATAAAAAGAAAAGTGAAATTTGGATGAGTTTATTGTTGCAAAACAGGTTTGAAGTATGATCATTGGTTTGTGGTCATTAACATAACCGAGGACGTTGTCTCTTGTTTCCGCGGAGACGCTGAAGTTAACCTGGAAAACAAAACAGAACAAAAAAAACATTATTGTCTTTGCATTCTACATTCACGAAATAAGAAGATCAAACATTTTGCCTCACATAATTTCGTTTCTTAGTTGTAAAGTGCTACAATCTAGGTAAGCATAGGTATCGTCGGAGTAAGAAAACTTCAAGGACTGGTCTAAACAGACTACTTGGGCTTCATTTATTATAACTCTAGTTAATAACCGTATCCGTCATAACCACCGCAGCCATTGTATAGAAGGTGATGACGAATAATGTCTTTAGGGGAGGTAAGAGTTTCCTGATACTCACCGTAATAGTTGTATCCACCATAACCGCCGCTGTAGCCACCATAGCCGCCCCTGTAGCCGCCATAGCCACCACCATAGCCGCCATATCCGCCTCTGTAGCCACCGAAGCCTCCTCTGAATCCACCAAATCCGCCATATCCGCCATAGCCACGGCTGATGTATCCAGGCTCAGGCTCAGGCTCTGGGTTGGGGTCTGCCAGGGCGGCGGCCACCAGCACCAGCACAGACAGCACGAAGAACACCTGTAGCACAACACTGGTTAGCAGAGGAGTGCTGGGACAAAACTAGAGGAGGGGACTGAAAACACGACACAGTAAATGGAGGATTGATACTGTTAGATATCTGTTTGTTAACAGCTCTGTCTGTTTGTCTAGTTACATACCCATGCAACGCTTTGCCCTGTCTCTTTAGCAGAATGAAGTTAAAGTCTAACAAATATTTATATAAAAGATTTTCTTAATGTCAAACTAACAACAATGAGGAGACACCGCTGACTGCCTTTTCTGTGATAAGAGTGCCAGAGTGGTGAAATGAGTGAGGGACAGAGGTGAACGTGGGATGCTTACAGTCTTGCCCATGTTGTTCTATGTTGAAGACTTGAATGCGAGTCTGTCGTTCATTGCCTGTCGCCACTCTTATATACAACGTAAGTGTGGAGACGCGGTGCGCTCCCCCTCCTCCCTCCGCCCTTCAAGCACAAGACACACCCTGGTTGGCCTTGTGTAGGAGTGAGAGGTCTCGGATGGTGGTGTGATGATTGTTCGCTTTGGAGGCTGCCGGAAGGCTCTCCTCAAACACGAGTATAGACGACTTTATCCATATTAGTTATGTTCATTGGAGATTACTTTGATCAGAAGTTCTGTATTGACTTTTGTTTTTCTTCGCCATGTATGACTATGTAGTCTTTATGTGATGAATGTACCGCCACAGTGTATGCTTTTGCAATGGTTCGGTTTGGAAGCTCATGTTGCTCCGCTAGTCTGAGTCGGTGAGCGCGGGAATGGCACAGATGAGAACCACGCCACCACACTACGCTGCTGAGTGTGTAAATATTAGATCGATGAATAATAAATGTTTTTTACTTGATAGGCTCAAGTTATGTGTGTGTGTGTGTGTGTGTGTGTGTGTGTGTGTGTGTGTGTGTGTGTGTGTGTGTGTGTGTGTGTGTGTGTGTGTAGTTCTTGGGGAATTTTCTGAATAAGTGCATGCGTACATATGTTCCATAGTTATGCAAATTCAATTACATACTTGGGTAAATAGTAATCTGAGTTAATTACTTCAGGAATGTGACTGTGCTTGTCGAGTGTTCCCTTGACACCCGTTGGCTGCGGTCTCCTAATTACAGACGGGTTCCTGCGAGTAAGGAATGCAGTTCAGTGCGCTATAATTGATTTACTGTCCCTCTTACTAAGGAAATATGACTTATCGTCTATGACATGTATTGTCTTGCAAACACCTCGGTGATACAGACAGATAATCTTTACCTGCAAAGTAAAGCATTGCATCGGATTGTATTTTTTTCCCGGTAAGAAATTTCTTTACTTAAAATAATCTGCTTAAGTTATTACGTAAACAATAACAACGTTATGGTTTCAAATCACTTGATGTACCAGTGGAAAATAAAAGAAGGTAGAATAAATCAAGGTGGATGGAGCTTCTCATGGAAACAAATTTCAGAATTAGGCGTATTTCACAACATTATGAGTTCAGCAGTGGCTGCACTTAACGGTAATAGTGTTGGAGAAATAACGCAATTTAGGGAAAAAAATTCACTCATACATATGTAACTTGTACCACAAGACTCAAGAATCTTACCCAGTTTCTTCAAGTGGAAATGGGAGCGTCATCTGCGAAAATTCTCAGTCCTTTGTACCTCAAGGGAATTAAGTAAATTGCAGCAAGCCTTTGTAGCAGGTGCCTCTCTCGATGTAAGTGTCAGCAGCTGCGTCCAGCCATGGATGGCCTGTTGCTAAGAACTGCAGAGCTCAGTGTGACCAGCATGCATGGAAAACACTGCACCTGCTCCAGCTGAAAATTTCAAAAACTTAACCAGATATCTGTGCAGAAAGAAAGACTGCGTCCAGCCCTCGTGGAGTCCACTGGTGATAAAACGAACTCCATGTTCTTACATGTTAAGGAGGTAAAAAATGCTTCCTTTGAAATCGGCGTGGCTTGATGTGATGTGATAGCGTGAAAAAGAAAAAGAAAACAAGGAAACAAAAGTATTTTCGTACCATGCAATGCACATGACATGTCAATGATGAATGCATTAGTCCTCAAATTCTTCAGCATCATGTCTTGGTTATGTGGCGCAAGGAAACATGATAGCCACACCCGACCTGCACCACCAAGGTAGCGGCCTGGAGTCAGGTACTGTTGAAAATACTTGCTACTTAATTAAAGGAATAAGCTTTTTTATGTTATTTGTTTTTCTGTTTTATATTAGGGGATTTTATTCAGCATGTTTCCACCCGCAACTCCCTCTCTGTGTATGTACGTATGTGTGTAGGATGGATACACACACACACACACACACACACACACACACACACACACACACACACACACACACACACATATATATATATATATATATATATATATATATATATATATATATATATATATATATATATAAATTTCTTCTGACGCTTTTTTAATCTATTACTTTCTTTATATCCATGATGATTGTTGGCAGTTTGCCTTGTGAATTGAGCTAAACCCACCACTTTAAAACTCCTTACCTGCAAGACTCAAGCTAACTCCTTGACTTTACTTACCGATGTTCAAGGACAGCTGGATAGTTAAATAGCTAGAGAATGCATGTAGAATAGTAAGAATAGTTGTCCTCGTGAGGTCTGAACAAGTTTGTTACTTCCGCATATCACTCAAATACCGAGTTCGACTCGCTTAAAAACAGAGAACTACCACCGAACCTTAAAAAAAAAAAAAAAAAAAAAAATAAATATATATATATATATATATATATATATATATATATATATATATATATATATATATATATATATATATATATATATATATATATATATATATATATATATATATATATATATATATATATCATATAATACATTATGTGCGTGTGTGTGTGTGTGTGTGTGTGTGTGTGTGTGTGTGTGTGTGTGTGTGTGTGTGTGTGTGTGTGTGTGTGTGTGTGTGTAAAAAGACGAATTTGGCTTACTTCCTTTCACTTTTTTATGTATTCCACTGGCGCCGCTTTAATTGGGGTGGCGAAACTTAAGCCCCGTAGGCGCAGATATTCTTAAAATTGAGTGCGACGCCAAGGTGGGATGCCACAAACAGTGATCAGTCATATCAACATAGATTTGCAGAAAAACTAGCGTTTGCAATAGTTTGCATACGATTATTCATCACTGCAGAAAGACACATGGCGTAATGTTTTCATCAGCGCATGCGATAAATATGCTTTCAGTATAACCAATAGGGTGGTTTTCCTGACAGATGGACATTTCTAACTCTTATGTTAATCTAGTGATAGTTCTATTCATAGGATGTGTTGGTTACTTGTGTATTTGTTATATATGAATTTTGGCTTGAATATGGATAATGATTTTAATTCTTTGATTAAAGTTATTAAAACTGACAGATACAAATTATGTTTAAACTAATTCAATCTGAGATGGGATGCCATAGAAAGGGTAACATAGGAAAAGGATGCCACATAGAATTACTGAAGTGAGTGGTGCCACAGAAAGTGCTACACCGTGAGAGCCAAAGAAAGAGGCACATAAGTGAAGGGATTCCACAAAATGGTTACATAGTTAGAGGGGGCCACAAAAAGCTACCGAAGTGAGGGGTGCCACAGAAAGAGCCACATTAGTGATGGTGCACCAACATTCATTTATTTGTTTTTTTAAGCTCAGTTTATCAACACTGAAAAAAAAAGAATGGAGGACTGCTAAAACTGCCACTGAGGGAGTGACACCTTGCCTTCTAATAGAATTATATCACGTTGATGCGAATGGTGATAATGATGGTAACTTTATTTCCAACCGTCTTATATATATATATATATATATATATATATATATATATATATATATATATATATATATATATATATATATATATATATATATATATATATATATATATATATATATATATATATATATATATATATATATATATATATATATATGTGTGTGTGTGTGTGTGTGTGTGTGTGTGTGTGTGTGTGTGTGTGTGTGTGTGTGTGTGTGTGTGTGTGTGTGTGTGTGTATGTGTGTGCCTTTGTATGTGTGTGTGCTGCTCTCTCTCTCTCTCTCTCTCTCTCTCTCTCTCTCTCTCTCACACACACACACACACACACACACACACACACACACACACACACATCACACACACACAAAGAACAAGAAAACCAAAGAAACAATCCAATCATTTATTTGTGCACGCACAGTTTTTTTTTTTTTTATCATCCTATTATCTTGAAGTAATGGAAAATGTTCGTTTTCTTCCGTTTGCTGGCTGATCGCTGAAGTTAACCTGGGGAGAGAGTAAGCAAGAGTTAGTGCATATTGTTACGATAAGAACAAGTCAGTTTATGTTGTTCTTTTGGTCACTCATGAGCTGTAATATTGTCTGGATAATTTAGAGTCATTGTTGAGTAGAAGGTGATGAGTAATAATGTCTTTCGGGAAGGTAAGATTTTCTTGTTATTCACCGTAATAGCTGTATCCACCATAGCCGCCTCTGTAGCCGCCATAGCCACCACCATAGCCGCCCCTGAAGCCGCCATAGCCGCCATAGCCGCCTCTGTAGCCACCATAGCCTCCGAAGCCTCCTCTGAATCCACCAAATCCGCCATATCCGCCATAGCCGCGGCTGATGTATCCAGGCTCAGGATCTGGGTTGGGGTCTGCCAGGGCGGCGGCCACCAGCACCAGCACAGACAGCACGAAGAACACCTGTAGCACAATACTGGTTAGCAGAGGAGTGCTGAAACAAAACTAAAGTGGGGATTGCG
>NC_059297.1:16068176-16070676 GCF_017591435.1 Portunus trituberculatus
TGCAGTGTAAGTGATTAACAATTTTCTTGATTTTTTTCCACGATTGTGCTTCCAGAAAGTGAATAACATGGCTGTCACACTACATTTAGAACAAGTTGCATACACATAAAAGATATTATTTTTCTCTGGAAGGAAGCGGATAATCGTAGGAATATATTTAGTTTTGAACGTAATGATGATATGTATAGTGCAATGTCGAGCAGCTTTCTCGAGGCTTTCATCACCAGAAACAAACACTGCCAATGATGTTATTTCTCTACCGTCTCTGTAATAAAGATCATACATTTATATTCCACTGTTCTATGTTTTGATTATATTATTTATTTAACATACTGGTAGATACACTTCATCGAAACCTGTAAACCATTGTACTGAACACAGCTTTCCGACATTCCATCTGCCTCCCAATGACGCCAACTTTCTAAGAACATGTCACACAATTACACGTTGATGCAATACACATAATGCAGTTTTTTTTTTGCATAATTTTCTGTTTCTCACATATTCTGTCCAATACCAAGGTTTCTTAATGGCAAAAACGTTCGAATCCAGTCATGCAATATTGTCAATTTAACTAAGCTGGAGAAGATAGTCTGAGAATGAGAGCTGGTAGGAAAGTACGATTCCATTTCAAATAACTGAGAATGTGTGTGTGTGTGTGTGTGTGTGTGTGTGTGTGTGTGTGTGTGTGTGTGTGTGTGTGTGTGTGTGTGTGTGTGTGTGTGTGTGTGTGTGTGTGTGTGTGTGTGTGTGTGTGTCTGTGTGTGTGCGCCTGTGTGTGTTTGCTTCTCTTTGTGATGAATTAAGATTATTAAAATTTATCCAGAATTACTAAATACATGCAGTTGATGAAAATATGCATCGAAAATTATTTGAAATTTTCCAGAAAGTCTATAGTGTAAAATGAAGTTGACACGAGGATGAAAATAGTGTTAGTGTACTGGGTGCAAACAACCAATAAAAAAAATAATAGGTTGAAAGAATAATGGAAATGTCAAGACAGGATCATATATTCTGAAATTGCTAGTTGAGAAATTGCTTTCATGCGGTATGGTGTACGTAGCGGTGTGTGTAGTGGTGGTGTGGTGTGGTGTGGTGTGGTGTGGTGGTGTGGTACTGTGCTTATGCTGGCGCGATGCAAGACATGATTTTAGACTTGGTGCGGAAGCAGGCGTTTATAACATGAGTTGTTGAACTATTTAGTCAAGAACCGCTAAAGTTAATGTCTCAGAAGATGCGATGTGGGGAAGAAATTCATTCAAGTTCCTGTAAAGCATGACAGATGGCAAAGTTTGAACAGAGGATTATTGTCGTAATCCTTTTAACCTCTTGTCTGAGTTCATCTATTTGTGCAGTGGTGGGAGACGATGACTAGACCGACGAGGTTAAAATCGACTTGGGAAACATGAATCAGGTCTTCAATGTGGCAGCGAGCTTCGTTAGTGCAAGGACCATGTTTAGTGTGTGTGGAACAACTAAAAGTGTGGTGCTAGTGTGCAAGTTCCTACTGAGCATATTATCAAGTTGGATGTCCAGTATCTGTGGTGCAGTAGAAGTAACAGTCAAGTCAAAATGTTTAACTCGCTGTGGATCATGAGGATGTAGTGTCATGCCCAAACTTGTTGGTGTTAAAAGTATGCTGGGGAGGGGTAGTTTGTTGCTGAGTTACTGATGACAGCGGCAGTGGCGCATCCATCTGATACATGTTTCTAGCGTTGAGGTGTCTCTGGCAGGGTATCAATGAGTAGTAAGGTGAAGCAGCGCCATCCTAAAGAGAGAGAGAGAGAGAGAGAGAGAGAGAGAGAGAGAGAGAGAGAGAGAGAGAGAGAGAAGGGGATGGAAAAGAGGCGGGGAGTGGGTGGTGGTTGTAAGGGAGGGGACAGACAGACGCTTCCCGGTCATAATTGAATCAAGCCATCGGCGCGATGTTCATAGAAGTAATATTTGAACACGGCGAGTCGAGGCCAACACACTCAATGCCAATAACAACAGATGGACCAAACTTATTTTTATTGCAAATGTCACTGGAATTGCTGTGAGTGCACTGTTTACATCTCGTGCACAGCGACAGTCTTACGTATATTACTAAGTGCTCGAAACTCGCCTACGTGATTTCATTACTCATAACTTTCTGTGTGTCAGAATTAACATTGTGCCTTAAACAGAACAACGGTGCCTTCAGAGAGCAGCTTCTGGCATCCACGGGCATGATGTGACACAGGAGCCTTGGCAAGGAATACCAGCAGAGTAGACCTCATCCTGTTCCTCTCGGCGCCCTCCTCTCTTTTGCCTCATGTCCGCATATATTCAGAAAACTGGAAAGTTTCACAATAAGCCAAGCGCCCTGGATTTCCATTTAGTTGGCCTTTCTTTTCAGCAGCTGTTTGCAAAGGCAGCGTTCCGGAAAAGTTACGGTTTTTTCTTTTTTTTTTATTCCGTGTTGACGTTATTTCTTAACAATAGTAAATAATGCTCACACAATAGTCTATCAGAGCACACA
>NC_059297.1:16083176-16093176 GCF_017591435.1 Portunus trituberculatus
GAAGGATGGG
This sequence comes from Portunus trituberculatus, assembly GCF_017591435.1. Lineage (NCBI taxonomy): Eukaryota > Metazoa > Arthropoda > Malacostraca > Decapoda > Portunidae > Portunus > Portunus trituberculatus. The sequence continues at coordinate 16,083,187 of NC_059297.1, forward strand.
CTTGCTTCTCTCGCGACCCTCATAAATTATTTCGCGACCCCCACTTTGAGAACCCCTGGAATAGAACATTCATGAATATATCACAAGAAGAATCAAGATCATGTTAGCTACACTGAGGACTTGAAGCTTTAATTTTGATGTATAAGATAAACTTTTGAACCATCATGGCTTTCTTCAAGCTTTGCGCATTTGTTTGGTACAGATGCATAGTATAGCTTCAAAACATCACTGACGGCAAAACAAGTAATCAGATCGTTCAAATTTCTCATTGTCTGTATTTTTATTTTTGTTTCGTAAAATAGTCCAATATCATACATCTGAAGTACTTACGAGATTTGTATATTAAGCAGCCATTTGACGGTCAAAGGATTGAAATAATACTGCAGGGTCTTCCTAATTATACCTATCCATCAAGTTTGTGATAGAGTGCCTTTTGAAGTGTATCACGTGTCCAGGATGTGCGTGGGTGGTGTCTTGAGCAGGACGTTGTGTTGCAGGTGTGCGTGTTGTTTGTGGTGCTGGTGGCGGTGGCCTCAGTACTGGCAGCTCCTGAACCCAAGGCAGACCCAGGCTACCGCTACGGGGGTTACGGTGGCATCGGTGGCTTTGGTGGCTTTGGCCGCTATGGTGGCTATGGCGGTTATGGCGGCTATGGAGGCCACGGAGGGTTTGGTCACCGCGGCTTTGGCGGCTATGGCGGCTACCGTAGCTATGGTTACGGTCGCGGATACGGCGGCTATGGTGGCTACGGCGGCTATGGCTACGGCAGGCGCTATGGTTACTATGGATAAAGGTGAGGTGGTGTAATGAAGTTTGTTGTTTTGGTGGTGATGATGGTGGTGATAGTTATGGTAATGGTAGTAGTGGCGATGGTGATGACGATGGTAAGGATGGTGGTGTTTAGTGATGGTCGTTATGATGATGGTGAAAACAAAGTAATAGTAGTAGTAGTAGTAGTTGAAGTAGTAATAGAAGTAAAGGTAGTAGTAGTAGAAGTAGTAGTAGTACTAGTAGTAGTAGTAGTAGTAGTAGTAGTAGTAGTAGTAGTAGTAGTAGTAGTAGTAGTAGTAGTAGTAGTAACAGTAGTAGTAGTAGTAGTAGTAGTAGTAGTAGTAGTAGTAGTAGTAGTAGTAGTAGTAGTAGTAGTAATATTTGTAGTTGTTGTTGTTTTGTGTTTTGTTGTTGTTGTTGTTGTTGTTATAGTAGTTCTAACAGAAGTAGTAGTAGTAGTAGTAGTAGTAGTAGTAGTAGTAGCAGTAGCAGCAGCAGCAGCAGCAGCAGCAGCAGCAATAGCAGAATCAGTATAAGTAATAATATAAGTATTACTAGATATAATAGGGGTGGTAATGTTGGTAATGACAATGGTAATGTTGGTGACGATGCATTAGATTCTGGTGCATGTACTCTTTTCATTTTAAGCCATTTACTGTGATTGTTATCACGGCAGGTTCCTGAAGTGGTGTGTTTATTGCCTTGGGTTAAGAGGAGTGTGAATGATGCCGAGGATCTACAGAGGGTCTCAAATGCTCCCTATAATTCATGCGTGGTTGACAGTCCTCCGAACTTTTCTCGTCTTCCACAGAATGGTGAGAGCAGAGTGTCCCTGAGCCAGTTACAACCTTCTTCCTACCACCTGGGTCTGCACGGCGGCCGAGTGTAGATTATGTCCTTTTATGTCTGTATAAACTACAAGACCGTGTCTTTAATACATTTTCACATAAAAGGCTTGTTTTGATCCTATTTGCATGTCGTTGCATATTTTTAGCTTTAGTACCGAAATGTGTGTGGGGTCATGGCTGTTATCAGGGAAGAGAGTTTTGGCTGATAGATTGTCAGTTGACTGAGTTATGCCCTTACAGCAACAACTCATGCTCTCGTGGCAAGGTTACAAGAAAAAAAGATAGCTACTCTTCTTCTAAGGAATGGCTGTGAGCCAGGATACAACTCATAGTCTCTCTACTATGACTACTATGACCTGTGAAGCACACAGCCACAGGGTGCTCCTGGCTCCAGTAAACCACAGGAACTACCAAACATACAGCCATAGGAATTCTATTGTGGTAAAGAGGAATCAAGAATATTAACGTGCTTATCTTATTCATGTACTTAAGTAAAGGCATTTATAATTTTGATTGTTAGGTATGAAACACGATGAGGAAAAATTACAAGGAGAAATGAAGGTTAAAATTTCTTCGTTACTATATGAGAATATAAACTTTTATTGTTCATTTGGAATATAACGGATTTTTACTTACTTTTCTCGCTATTTCTTTGTGTGTGAAGAGTGAAGAAGAGATACTCACATATTGGTGTTCAAATCAAATTATATTTTATAGACAAACATGTTGCAGAGTTTGTAGCATTGCTGCAACATTTGGCAGTCAATATATGTAGATGTGTAAGTCAGGTTCAAGTTCGCTAGAGTATAAGACTCATTACTTTCTGGCAACATTCTTCATGTTTTCGTGTGTAAATTTTCGATAGGTGTATCGGCAATGCAGGTACTTACTTCCACCTTCTTGTTTATATTTCTTATGACGACTAAGAGTGATGATGCGTACTGGAGTGATTTGTTATTTCCAAGACACAGGGAATTCTGCGGTTGAATGATGACTGGCAGTGAAGAGAGGTTAGTCAAGTGTGAATCCTGGAGTGGCGAGGCGAGACTCCCGCAGGTCCCTAGGTATATACTGGTGATGTTTCAGTCTTATATATATATATATGCAGTAGATGGATGGGATAGACTCAGCATTGAAGCTGTTAGTGTTACTCAACAAGGAGGTTTGAAAAAAAAGAGAAACAATTTTATAGATGCGAATGATAGGTGGTCATAGATCTAGATACAGACTGCCGCTTATGGAGCAACTAAATTCTTGAAGCACATTTTTTTTTTTTTTACATATTTCGTGGGTGTAGTATACTGAAGAGCCCACATTTCAAAACTACATAGGTAAAGAACTGAAATAAATTAAGACGTAGAGATAGATATATGTATAGATGCACAGATAAATAAATAGGTAGATAGGCACATAGACGGGTAGATAGACAGATAGATAAATGAACAAATACATAGATGGATAAACGGATAAGGAAACTTACCTTACTGACCACACTATAGAAAAAATATGCTTGTAGTTTTCGTGGTACAACAAGGAAAATATACATAAGATGAATTAGACAAAAGAGAAAAGACGTGTAATCCCAAAAGAAATTGAAATTATTCCTGAATTCATGTTTAGTTTATTTTCCCTTTTGCTTTCTTCTTTTATGGTTGGATGATTTTACAGGTTTTAGTATCCCGTGTCGTGACAGCCTGTGTATCATTAGAAGTTTTTTTTTTTTTTATGTTTTTCAGGGATGACCGAAATGACTATAACAACATACGCGACACTTTTTTTTTTCATATTCTGCTATATACAATGTTTTGCTTTTATCAAAGCTCTTCATAATTCTAATGTTTTTTTTTATCTAAGCAATTTTCTTTTGCACTGAATATATATTACGCACATGAATTTCTGGAGTCAATAAATAAATACCTGAAAGCAATATAAAGATATCTAGTGAGATATCTTTATACTGCTTTATATTATAAACGAAGCTACAAATGGTTCAACGAAGGTAATTCTTTCCATCGATGCTATGATATAATCATGTTATTGTGTATGTCAATTTTAATGTGCCAAAATATGCAGCTCCTTAATCATTGAGTAAAAGATATATGCCACAGCCACTACCATCACTGTCGACGCCGTGGGGAAGAGGGAATCACCAGCCTCTCTGTATTGGTGGTGTGGCAGACGCAGACATGGATGGCAATGTCCGTCCTCTTTGCTGACTGTGTGTTCTTGTCGTTATTTTCATGGTTGAATAAGCACGTTCCGGGAAACAGTGGCGGAGCATGGAAAGCTGGGGAACCACGTAGGGGTGAGAGAAGGGTTAAGGGAAGGAGTAAAGGGAGCCATCTAATGTCGGGCAGGGTAAGGAATATTATCTTGTGGGTGAGTAAAGGAAGCCATCTAGCTATCCACGAGGAAACAAGATCCACTTACGAGTAAGGAGAATAAAGCCATTTAGCGGTTGGAAGAGAAAGAAGAGGAGCTACTTAGCAGAATAAATGAGGGAATAGGAGTAATTTTGAAAAAAAAATACCATTCTAAGCGAGTAGTTTTTGATAGACAAAAAACTGCTGGAAAACTAGGTAAAGAATCCCTTCATATTTCTCGTGTTTCTAATCTATACAATCACACATGAAAAAAATGGAGTAGAAGAACAAGTCAACAAAAATAACTTAAAGTTGTTTTACTTTAAGAAGAAATAAAATGAGGAAGGATGGAGTGTTTTTATGATGATACTATATATACGAATACTCTAAAATAGTACATCGTGAGAGAAAGCTTAAACACACAAAAAAAACTTTTATAAACATACGTTAGGAAAGATAAGAAAAAAAAAGAAATGATATAAACAAAACTAGAACAAAAATAACACGTTGAGATTATTACTTTCCAGCGTCAAGGTACACCAATCAGCCAATTGATCCAGGTGCTCACGACTAATTGGAGGTGGTTAGCGGCTGGGAAGCACAGGTGTCACCTACAGAGTTGCACAACCCGCGCTTGTTTACCTGGATGTGACTCCACCTGTGAAACATATGATGGCATGATACAAACACTCACACGGCTGCACGAGGTTGTTAGGGAACAGGCTGTGGGGAAGGGAGTGGTAGCATTTATGGTAGTGGAGAGTATATTGAAAGAGGATGTGTTGCTATGCTGTGTCTTGCTAAATCAGTCTCTCTGTCCATTTACCTATCTATCTATCTATCTTTCTATCTATCTGTCTGTCTATCTAAATTTATACATTTTTCCATCCATCATATATCTATCTATTCATAAAAAAATCTATATACTCCTGCCTCTATATCTATCTATATCCAAATATCTATCTCTTTATCTATCTATCTATCTGTCTATCTATCCATATTTGTTTCTCAATTAATCTACATTGTTCTCAGCTGAGAAGAATAGTGATATACACACACACACACACACACACACACACACACACACACACACACACACACACACACACACACACACACACACACACACACACACACACACACACACACACACACACACACACTGTAACCTCACGACAGCGAATAAATATAGCAATAAACTGGTGTGAAACTGGTATGACGATATAGCAGTGTATGAAACAAGTGAAGCTACAAATGGATAACAGAGAGAGAGAGAGAGAGAGAGAGAGAGAGAGAGAGAGAGAGAGAGAGAGAGAGAGAGAGAGAGAGAGAGAGAGAGAGAGAGAGAGAGAGAGAGAGAGAGAGAGAGAGTCAGAATATAAATAAACTTATAAAATTCAGTTTTTCGTAATGTACGTACTGATCACGTTGGAGGTATTACATTCAGTTGGTTTTATTATAGATCACTTCCCATCACTGACTATATATTAAAAATAATTATATGGGAAACATTGCTGTTCTTCTCGCTACGTATAATATATGAACGCTCTAAAAATTAGTGTTTTTTTATAATCAAGTGTTCCTTTGCTGCCTACTCTTTGGTTTCTACAATGAACCTTCCACACGTACAGAACCTTGTTGACGAGGAAGGATCAGTGGGCTTTTTCTCTTTCACCGTAACCAAAGGTACTGCGTTTTGTGGATGTCCTGCACTAATTACACTTTTATCCCTAACGAGTGTGTGGAGGGTGAGAGAAACCACATGGAAGGAAAAGCTGTCTATCGTTTAAATTTCAACATACCCTTTGAACATCCACGTAACACAAAACAAAGAAAAATCATAAAAAAAAGTTAGATTGGATTGAATTTTTTTTTTCATTGTCGATCAGTGAAAGAAAAATAAACAATGTGCAAGGAAAACTGTTTGCCATAAAAGAATGTAACATCCTTTGCACAAAAGATAACATTGCTACAAAAGAAAGAGGGAGTATTGATTTTTTTGAACATTAGTTTTAATCGGCAATCAAAGATATAGAAATACGTTTTGTAGAGAGGGAGTAAAATTTGTCAGTTGTTTGAAAATCTGCCACTTCTTTTGGATGTATCTATCTATCAATCTATTTATCTCTCTATCTATCTGTCTATATATCTATCTATCTATCTATCTATCTATCTATTCTTATAATGTATGTGTGTGTGTGTGTGTGTGTGTGTGTGTGTGTGTGTGTGTGTGTGTGTGTGTGTGTGTGTGTGTGTGTGTGTGTGTGTGTGTGTGTGTGTGTGTGTGTGTGTGTGTGTGTGTGTGTGTGTGTGTGTACGTACTGTTTTGTACAATTTGTATAATTGCAAGTAATTACAATCATATATAACATTTACGTGTGTGAAAAGAAGCTGACAATAATATAGAAGAATATATAGATTATTTAATTGGCTTTTGATGTTTATTGGGGCTTCACTTTCTGTGAGTCTGTGAACTTACACTCAACATTATGGAATTGTTGTACTGGTTTATCGCCTCAAACCAGGGTGTTCCCAGTTGCATTGCTTCAATCTATGCTGCCACCACAACACACTCAGTAAATTGAAATAGCAGTTATTTAATCTGGGAGATGAAATAAATCTGACCTTCAGGGGGAGAGACACCGTGTCGAGAACTGAATCCAGGACGCGAGCTTGAGAGCCCGGCAGTCTTTACATGCGATTGTTGTTATTTATTCCTGTGTCTGTTACTGGTTGCTGTTGTATGCTACCAACTAATTCTCTTTGTTACTCTTTTCATATACGATTATTTGAGATTGCTTGATTCACTTTGAAAATATTTTTTCTACCATTCACGTTTCTCATTCACGCATATAATCCACTTCCAGGCGTGGTATTTATTCCAGAACGCCAGTTACAGTATTGGGGTAGTTGATATGTTTCTATGAACTGATCCCTCTGTCAGTTCTGACTTTGCCTTCCGTCTCGCTCCGCTTTCTTGATCTATTCTTACTTTCCTTTTCCATTACTTTATTTTGCCTTGTTCTCTACATCAATAATCTCCCTTTTGACCCAGGCTACTTTTCTTGCAGTTTATGGTTTTCTTTTCGTTGCTTTGCCCTATTTGATATGTATGTATGCTGGGTTTTTTTTCTCTGTTTCTTCGGTATTAAGTGCTTATTACTTTCCCGGTTGGGTGATCACTTGTATTCTCCCTATTTAATGCATTTTCTCCATTTCCATTTCTTCTTTGTACTTAGTCTCTTTTAGTTTTCTTCTTCCTTTTTTGTCTTCTTTTTTCTATCCTGCTTTCTTATTCTCGTTACAATACATTGTACTGTGGTGTGGGGTCCCCATAACTACTTAACTTCATAAGTGGAACAGATTCTGACTCTTTTCCCTTTTGCAGACATCTCCATTCTTTGAGACCTCTATTTTTCTGTTCTCGTACGAAAAGTGAACAATGTCTCACTAGTAACAGTCTCCTGAAGGGCACCAGAAGTACCAATCCAGTCTTCACAACATAATGTGTGATTTTCAGTTCCCCCCAAAAAAACCTTCTCTCATATTTGACAAGTTACACCTACCCAGAGGTTTGTCTGCTTGCCTGTTTCTGCACAGTTTTCTTTGAAAAGCAGGTGCAGGATGCACCGCAACTCTTGCACGGCAGTTCTCTATGCATGTGTTTATAACTTTGCATCCTGAATGGTTCAGGCGAGGAGTTGTAATCCCTTTGTCTGTGCAGCGCTGCGGGGCAAGGCCTGCTGTCTCCCGTTGTCTTGTTATGTGGCGCAACTGTCACCAAATAGTGACTGTTACAAATTTTAAAAATCATTTCTTTTCACATGTTCATTTTATATTAACTGTTCAGTTTTGTTCTTTGATGGCTTTCTGTTCTAGGAGAGTTGGTATGGGTAAGGGTACGCTCTTGTTAAGCCATTTCCTCACAATCCTCTTGACAGAGCAGGATGCAGCCCGTATCTCATTCCCATAAACATTAAACTGGTGACATTGTGTTAATGTTTTCTCATGATCTCATTGAATATATATATATATATATATATATATATATATATATATATATATATATATATATATATATATATATATATATATATATATATATATATATATATATATATATATATATATATATATATATATATATATATATATATATATATATATATATATATATATATATATATATATATATATATATATATATATATATATATATATATATATATATATATATATATATATATATATATATATATATATATATATATATATATATATATATATATACACAACGTTTCCCGAAACGTTGTGAAATGGATATAATGAAGATAACCGTCCTTTGCGGGTCTTCTCTCTCCTGTACCCTATATATATATATATATATATATATATATATATATATATATATATATATATATGTGTGTGTGTGTGTGTGTGTGTGTGTGTGTGTGTGTGTGTGTGTGTGTGTGTGTGTGTGTGTGTGTGTGTGTGTGTGTGTGTGTGTGTGTGTGTGTGTGTGTGTGTGTGTGTGTGTGTGTGTGTGTGTGTGTGTGTGTGTGTGTGTGTGTGTGTGTGTGTGTGTGTGTGTGTGTGTGTGTGTGTGTGTGTTTGTGTGTGTGTGTGAAGCTTAAATTTGCAAAAGTTTACGTTCCCTTTTTTCTCATTGATAATCCTGAAAATAGCGTGTGTAAAACCGCAACGAAAGACGAGAGACTTGTACAATTTGTAGTCTCGGAACAAAATTCTCCCTTACCTTATTGACGTCACTCAAGTTTCTAATAGGGAAAGAAAATAGTTTTATTTAATTGAGGATATCTTCCATTAGTGTTACTCATTTACCAATAGTTGAAAACTTAATAGACTAAGTATAAAACACTCCAATGGTGTATGTTTTTGAAGACTAGTTTCCTAGAATGAGATGAATAATGAATGACGGTTTGGGAATATAGAAATGTTCCTGAATGCGTAAAAAGAAGGAAGGGTGATGGACCAGGTAGGAGGGGTTTAAATTGCTGCCTAGTTAATTTTCTGGAAGAAGAAAATTTGAGCTGGTGCATTGTTTTAGGTAGCCAATTAGAATTACTGGGGAAGTTGTGTGACGACTCCCACCCTTCACCTGCTATGATGTACTATATACGTGGAAGTCAAGACTCTCGTAATGTTAGCAATCTCTGCTACATTTGTTCAACTTTATAGTTTGCAGTCCAGATAATCATAAAAAGAAAAGTTTTGGTAAATATTTTGTCAAAAGTCTTGCTAAAATTCTAGAATGACTTTCGTACATTGTCGTTTTGTTCTGGCAATAGTACCTGCCAGCCAGCCAGCCTCCCGCCCTCCCGCCCAGCCACCCAGCCTCCCTGCGCCCTCTCCTTTCTATGTCAAACTTACAAAACTTGCTTATTTATTTTCTGTTCTACATATACTGGATAGAGTGTAATTTAATCTTGATCTAATCTAGAAATAATTATTCTGAGAGAGGAAGATTGCAGTGGGATGTGCACGGCATCACTTTACGGGCCGTGCATTACCGCCTTAGTAACCCACGGGCAGCAGTGGCGTGAGGGTGTGTTCCGCCGCGCTCCTGCTCCACCGCCCACCCAGTGTCCCCATCTTCCTCGCAGGGTCAGGCCGTGACATGGAAAAAGCCACGATGACTCTCACGATCGGGAAGCTTATCAATGCTGTGACCTTCTGCTTGGCCATTGGTGAGTGACAGTTGCTGCCTGAACCATCACTCACTCACTCCTTGTCATCATTCAGTGTGACGCTCGTTAGGAGAGAGGACCTGCTCGATGTGTAATGTTACTGGTAACTGAACACGCAATACCAGGTGTAACGCGCTGAGCTTTTTAGGCGTGACGGTGTTGGTGGTTCATTCTTGAGATTATTACCGCTAATAATATGTGTTATTACCTTTGTTCTCTGAATATAACAAATAATGCATGGCAAATCGAGATTATTTCATGATTTATGGCGATTCCCAAGCCATGCCGTGTCCCCGCAGT
>NC_059297.1:16098176-16100676 GCF_017591435.1 Portunus trituberculatus
CCTTCTATTTTATCCAGAAACGTGTATATATATATATATATATATATATATATATATATATATATATATATATATATATATATATATATATATATATATATATATATATATATATATTGTATGCAGCAATATATAACGTTTTCTCGCCCACGTCCTCATGTCAGAGAGGCTTTTTACAACTCTGGTGAAAATTGGTTTCTATTTGTTAAATATATCTGTGTGCTTGATGTATCCTCCGAGTTAATTAACTAATGTTGTCACTCCATATAAGAAAAATATATTAAAGAAACACCTATGTCAATCAAACTCTCAGTCCGTTAGTCGGTTAGTGTAATAGTCAACAGGTCAGTCGGTCAGTCAATCAAGTATTCTATTAAATCATGAGACAGTGAGTTAGTCAGTAAGTACCAGCTCTGCCACCACTTTGTTGTAGTTGATTAGTTGTAATGTCATAGAAGTGTTCACACGTGAAAGGTAAACACGAGATAGGAGACTACAGTACATATAACAGATAATAAAATGGTGTTATGTCTAGGTATAACGCACCGGCAACATGTCTGGCGGGCTCGAAGGCAAGACCGAGACTATGCTCGGCATGATTGACTGGGTCACATCAGACGTCAGGTGAAGGCGTTGAATCACCTCGCTGGGGAGTCTGAAACCAGATCATTAGTGTGTGTGTGTGTGTGTGTGTGTGTGTGTGTGTGTGTGTGTGTGTGTGTGTCAGTTCTTCTGATAGGACTTCCACTTCATAATGTGTGTCGTCGAGGCTCTTCTAGTGTGTCGCGAGCATGTGGCGCAGCTGCTGCTCGTAAAATAAGAAGCGTCTTGGAGGACAGGACAGCAATGGTTCATCAGATGAAAGAACTTTTTGTATTTGACAATCGTGATGCAGTTTTAAAAGCATTCGACAATAGAAAGGCTATCATAATTATTGATGCTTACATTCCCTTTTTTCCTTGTGAAGTATATACATGGCTTTTTCTTTTTTTTCCTTTTTATCTAATACGTACTTTCGTTTTCTTAGCCTCCTGATATTTTGAACCACTTTCATAAGAGGTTCAAATTGTTTCAACGTTTGTTGTTTTCTCAATGAAAAATAAAGAGAAAAAAAAAGGTAAAAATTTTTGTTTTTTGGTGTTTCTTTGACATCTTTTTTTTTTTTTTTTTTAAGCATTACGATGTAATTCAACCTTCCTCCTTGCTCCTGGGCAAGGATTTTCAGGCGTGACTTGCTCTTGCGTCACTGAGCTAATGCACCGCCGCCGTCAGCTGTGTTCGTACATCAAAAGTTCAAAGAGTACCATTGTAGAAACCGACAACGATAATGGAGAACGAAAAGTGCAAGAGTGTTTTCATTCTCTGCAGAAAAGAAAGAAAGAAAGTAAGAGAAAGGAGTAAAAACACCGCTGATCGAGGAAAGCACTCACAAATAACAAATAGAAAAAGAGGAAAATGATTTTAGGATACACAGTGCTATGCAAAAACTATCAACCGAGTTAAAAGTCTGTTTTGCGATAAACGCTTTGAAGCAAATTGTCGAAGACTATTTCTAAAAAGGCAACATAAAACAGTGATTTATAGAGTTGCACTGTTGATGTTCACGTGACTGATGGCTGACTTTTCGGATACAACATAAATGGGTTTGCTGCATCAATATAGCCGATAACTGCCAATTTACAACTCAATATGTCAACCTGGTAAGCCTAAGCCATGTCACTCTTAGTTAAGCCGGGATGACGCAGTGTGGGACTCAACCACCACTCTTTAACCATCCTCTCTTGATAACCATTGCGCATATATATATATATATATATATATATATATATATATATATATATATATATATATATATATATATATATATATATATATATATATATATATATATATATATATATATATATATATATATATATATATATATATATATATATATATATATATATATATATATATATATATATATATATATATATATATATATATATATATATATATATATATATATATAGAGAGAGAGAGAGAGAGAGAGAGAGAGAGAGAGAGAGAGAGAGAGAGAGAGAGAGAGAGAGAGAGAGAGAGAGAGAGAGAGATAATCCAAGCAATAGGTACACGATAGATAACGTGGCACTAAGAAGTTCCAAGTATGAGAAAGATTCAGAAGTCATAGTTAGCTCCTATCTCGGTACAAGGAAGCAATGTATTGAGGCCAGGAATAAGGCGAATAGAGTATTAGGATTCATTTTTAGAAGTGTTAAAAGCAGGAGTCCTGAAGTAATACTAAAATTATACTTGGCGCCTGTCAGGCCACACCTTGACTATGCGGTACAATTCTGGTCTCCACATTTCAGGAAGGACGTAGCTCTGTTGGAGTCAGTGCAAAGGAGGATGACTAAAAATATACAGGGAATGAGGGATATTCCCTATGATGAGAGACTGAAAAAAACTCAATCTGCGCTCTTTAGAGAGACGTAGGTTAAGAGGAGACCTGAGAGAA
>NC_059297.1:16103176-16118176 GCF_017591435.1 Portunus trituberculatus
GTCTCTCTGTCTCTCTCTCTCTCTCTCTCTCTCATTACTGTGATAATAACTGCTGCTGGACTTGTGATGTTGGTCTACCAGCCGAATAAACACCAAGGATATCCAGTTTAATCAGCTCTCATTTGGACTTGCTGTCGTTCCCTCAGTAGCTTTAGATCGTATTGTCATACACTCCGGCGTCTAATTTCTAGTACTGTTTCATTACTTCTACTGGAAATCATGCGGTTTGTCAAGAGATTTCGATGATTTCAGTGATAGTAGAAGATTAATCTTGCATGGTTAATAAGGAAAAAAAACTCATCCAAGAACCAGACTCGTAATCTCAGTTGGCTTTTAGAAAGTTATGAGGAGAATAAAGTTTTTATGAATCTTCTTTCTATGTAGTTTAGCCCGTGTTCATAACATGGTCGCTGTTCCTCACTAGTCTTTTTCAGTAAACCTCTTGTATTCTGCGCCATCTCCACTAAATACCCTTTCTCTAACTCCCTCTCTCCCTCTATTGAAAAGTGATCTCATATGCAGTCCTTCCATCTCTTCCTCGTTCTGCTTCCTCCTCCAGTTCCTCAGTCCGCTTCCGTACCTACCATAAAGTTTATAAGAACGAAAGCTGAATTGTCATGGAAATTTTGGGTTCAGTTATTGGTTAGTCCCGAGGTTGTTTTCCCTAATTACTACTGAGTAAAAAAGAAACAATGATTTGAGAGAGATTGCACGAAATGAACTGAACTTTGTTTTTCTCTTCAAGACATTGTTTTCCCTTTAATGTTTCTCTTCAGTAATGCAAGAATCCGTTCAGGCATAATGGGTCGTATATCTTTGGCATGATTTTTACTGGAATTTTTTTATCTCCTTTGCTGATAATCCGACTTGAACGAGTTATCCACTCCACCTCACCACCTCCCTACCAGACACACACACACACACACACACACACACACACACACACACTCTCTCTCTCTCTCTCTCTCTCTCTCTCTCTACCTACTCTCTTTCTCTCTATTGATAATCTTCGAAACTTTCTCACTCTCGTCTATTGGCTTCAGAAGATTTCACGGCACCAGACTTCATGCATATTCTACATTCTCTCTCTCTCTCTCTCTCTCTCTCTCTCTCTCTCTCTCTCTCTCTCTCTCTCTCTCTCTCTCTCTCTCTCTCTCTCTCTCTCTCTCTCTCTCTCTCTCTCTCTCTCTCTCTCTCTCTCTCTCTCTCTCTCTCTCTCTCTCTCTCTCTCTCTCTCTCTCTCTCTCTCTCGCTGAAATATATTAGTGGCAGTAAATCTACATCACAGTTTTTTTTTCTCCTGTTTTCATCAGTGGGTAGATTTGGAAAAAGAAATAATCTTGTCTCCCTCTTCTTTTGTCATCCTTTCGACTTGAGTTAAACTTTGGAATTCTGCAGAAATTTGTGATTCATCTAACTTTAGTGTGACAGTTTTTGCTCGCCTGCGTTTTATCTTGTTGTCATGAGAGTAACATTTTTAGGGCTCTCCATTAGAAGGCTATAGTCAAAAGTTTTATCCTTTTTTTTTATCAATTTCCAATCCATTTTTTTTCCTTACGTATACTCGTAGATATATATTTTTGGGGAGGAGAGAAAATTGTTGCTTTCTTCATATCTATTTTTATTATCTTCATTCAAATCCAGCGAATCAAGTAATAACAGTTGTTTTTTTCGTACATGAGAAAAGAACAAAAAGAAAAATCTATTGTGTGTTAGGACGACCAAAAATTATTATTGATCACGCTGCATAAGGTCTGGGTTATCGTAGTGCAGGGTTTTAATTTGCTAGAGGATCTTTAAGTTTGATAATTGACCTATTTATATTCCTCTTCCTCCTTCCCACGAATGCTATTTTTAAACATTAATTGACCTATAAATATTTTCAGCATCTTCTGCCTCTTCCTCCTCCCCTTCTCCCCCTTCTCTTCTTTTTCTTCTTTTCCTTTATATCTTGTTCATTTCTGTTTTAATCTTAATTTTCTTCTTCTTCTTCTTCTTCTTCTTTTCACTACCCCTCTTCGTTAATGACTCTCTTGCTGCAGCTGCTGCTGCTGTTACTACTACTACTACTACTACTACTACTACTACTACTACTACTACTACTACTACTACTACTACTACTACTACTACTACTACTACTACTACTACTACTACTACTACTACTACTACTACTACTACTACTATCTCAACCACCTCCATCACCGCCACCACCATCACCGCTCATTCCTACCGCTGCTATAATTGCCACAGCAGTCGTCGCTAGGTTGCGTGAGGCGGCGCTGTATCTCGCGCTGCTCACGAAAAATTCCCCCCACGCGCCGTGGAGGAAGACAATAAGGGGCAACACGTTTTTCTTACGAAGGTTTAAAGCTTAACATGCGGCCGAGGGAGTGAGGTCAGGCGGCTCTTGAATGGAGAGATAACGAACTGCTGCTGCTGGTGGCTGCACCTCTCGCCTCTGCTCACCCTCACACACACACACACACACACACACACACACACACACACACACACACACACACACATAAAGGCATTGGTCATGATGGAAATGTTCCTCTCTTGGTGGAATTCCATTATTTTCTGAAGCAGCAGCAAGACATGATAATATCTAGTGTTGATTTGAGGGAGACAGTATGAGAGAGAGAGAGAGAGAGAGAGAGAGAGAGAGAGAGAGAGAGAGAGAGAGAGAGAGAGAGAGAGAGAGAGAGAGAGAGAGGGAGAGAGAGAGAGAGTGAGAGTGAGAGAATATATCCTTTGAAAATCAGGGAAGGAAAATCGAAGACAAATGGTTATTCCGGATTGAGTGAAGGATGTGAGGAGGAGGAGGAGGAGGAGGAGGAGGAGGAGGAGGAGGAGGAGGAGGAGGAAAAGAAGGACATGCAAAGGAAGTAAAGGAAGATAACTGTCCCGGAAGTTCTATACACGCCGTCGCTTCTCTCGCTTCCTTGCTCTCATTATTGCTATTAATTGCCTCTTGTTATGCACCGGTTTGTCGTCTGCGCTAATTTATCTGCATCTATTTTATTATTCCTCTATTCGTTGGTGGTGCGTTGGCGTCGATCCCTCTTCCTCCTCTTCGTCTTAATAATTATTTTGCTTTCAACCTCCTCTTTCATCAGTCCTTTTATTGGATGGCGTGTTAATTCCCATCAGCATTTTTGTGCCTGGCTCTTGTCTGTCGCGCTTTCCACCAATGACAAAGAGAGAGAGAGAGAGAGAGAGAGAGAGAGAGAGAGAGAAAAGGAGACATTGATCTTCAACGACATATCTATTTATCTATTTAGTACTAGTATAAAACATACTAGACAATAGGATATAAACAGAACAAGGTTCTTCCTGCTCTCCCCTACCCCTTTCCCTTGCCACTCCCCTAACACCCTCTTCCCCCTTTGGTAAAATTGTGGGAGAAAAGTTAGCAAGCAACTCTGTGTACCGTGATGGAAACGTGTGCGTACATGAACATTTTATCGTGAATGAAATAAACTATTTACCACCACACTTCAGCTCAGAAATGTGTCGAAAACAAGTGAAAAATGACATTTCTTTTGGAGAAATAATGATTCGTTGTTAGTAAAGATCTGTGTCAAGGAAATACTGAACATAACTTAGAAGGAAATAATCTTTAGTTTGTGTGGTGACGGATGACGCATGTGCGTTGCCCGTGTGATCAATAGTTGTATGCTGAAAATGTGCTTCCCCTTTATCATTGTTTTATTCTCTCATTCTGTCTACATGTTTGATTTATTCACTATTGTTCTCCGTGTAGTCTCTATTTTGTTTTTCTTTCTTCTTGCCTGTTTGTCTGTTTGTCTTTCTGGCTAAGGAAACATCCCAGGAAGAGGCTGAGGGCACAGCCTGGGAAAAGGCTGAGTGAGGGTCATGGCCATTTGGGGGGGTTAGGCTGCCTCAGGGCCATTTCCAGAAAGACTCTCTGAAAAACATAGCAGGATGGGCTCTCATGACCCGAGGCCGGGCCGCCACTACAGATTCTCAAGTGGCCAGTGTGCGAGTACCTGGTCGTCGTATTCAGCCTTACCCTCACCCTCGTCGTCACCTCCTTCAGAATTCATGGGCTTAGCGCCGCGGTCACCAGAGGAGCGTGTGATGACCCCCGCGGGGCGCCTCCCGCTGCCTTCTGTTCCTGATGTTTTTGTCATATTTTATATTCAGATTTATGAATTTAATAACATTCTTTTTGAGGCTTTTCATGTGTGTTTGTCTTGCGGTATTTGGCATCCGAAACTGAGAGTAATTCTGCAAGAATGTCATATTCACGAGGAAAGTTTTAGGATATGAGATCAAGTTGAGAATAGTTGATACATGTCAGTCATGTCAATACAGCGATAATTGCTGCCTACACTGATTTTAAATACAGGAAACTTAGAGTGAAACATTTTGTAGAGTAGAATATACAAGTAATCATTCCACATTTCTGTTGCTCCTTAACCCTGTGACAACTCTCAACGCTGAGGGAAGGGAAACACTTGGATGTGAGAGTATAACATTTTTTTTTCAACTTCAGAGAGTAGAGATCGAGCGAAAAGTCTTGAAGATGTAGTTTCGAGAGATCATTTTCATATTTATTGCCTTCCCTCCTTCATTCATTCTGAAAAGCACCGAAAAAAAAACAAAGAATATTTATGGAAACTGACACTAGGATCGACAATAAAAAAAAAAAAATTCTCTCTCTCTCTCTCTCTCTCTCTCTCTCTCTCTCTCTCTCTCTCTCTCTCTCTCTCTCTCTCTCTCTCTCTCTCTCTCTCTCTCTCTCTCTCTCTCTCTCTGTTTGTCGCACATGGATGATCCTTTACTTATGAGAGCATAACACCACACACCAGAGGAAGAAATGCATAGTTATCTTTTCAGAACACAAAACCCTTCCATAAAAAAAGCTCAGGCCTGAATATAAATGTGCATAAAACTCTAATATTTTACGTTTCAGGGACTCACACACAAACCTTCACAGTTAGCCTCATATTTTTTTTCATTTCTCGTAAATTCACGTCGTACTCTGTTGTGTTGTGTTGTGCTGTGTTGTGTTTTGTTTTCCTGGGCCTTTCCTTCTCTTTTCTCTGTTTTTTTTTTTTTTTTTAGTCGGTGTTAACATGCGAGTATTCTAAAACTTCTGCATCTAGTGACTTGTTAACTACCAGGAGTTTTCTCTCTTTTCATCAGCTTGTTTTTTTTTTTTTCTTTTTCGTCCCTTTTTCTTTTTTCTATTTTGTTTGTTTGGCTGGTAGCAGTTTTTTTTTTTTTTGCTGAAGAGAATGGGTTCGGTCTTTTCTTTTGTTCTGGTAGTGGTGTTTCCATGCGTCCCATCAGCCATGTCTTCCCGTCTATTTGGTCCTGTCTTCCCGTTCTATAGCTCTGAATTTCTATTTCTTTTTTATTTTCTGAACTGTTTTCTCTATCCTCAACTTTTCATTTCACTATAGCCTCGTGTTTACGTCTCTATAGTCATGCCTTCTGTCTTTCCCGTCTGCCTTCCGTCTGTTCTTCTGCCGTTCTGTCCCTATACTTTTGTCTTTCTATCTCTTTCTGTGGTCCTGTCTTCTTGTCTCTTTCTGCATTCCCTTAGTCTCCCGTTTCCGTAGCTCTGTCTTTCTATTATTGTAGTTCTGTCCTGCACCTGCACCATAGTTTTCTCGTTTCTGTTTGTGGCTCTAATTATGTAGTCTTGTCCTAATGGGTCTGTTATTCAGTCTTCCAGTGTCTATCTACAGTCTTTTCTTCCCATCTCTCACAGTATTATCTTCCCGCCTCGTGTCTGTCTGTCTTCACGTCTCCTTCCATTCTTTCCTGTCTCTCCTGTTTCTTTCTCTCGTCCCTTAGCCTTCCCGAGCGATCCCGTCCATTATTTCGTACCTCATGCTCTCCAATCTTTCTTAATTTGTTTCCGAGATGCAATTTGGTGAATTTGATCATACCAGAGAATCACAGTGTTCCCTGTTAGCGTCAGTCGTTTTCGTCAGGCTACGGGATGCGTCAGTTTTTCATTCTCCCCTCTCTCTCTCTCTCTCTCTCTCTCGTAATGATATGCACTCCCCAGGGACACGGCGCTAAGATATACAGCAAGTGGTTCTCCGGTGAAACTCCTCTCCTCTTACCTTCCTTTACAACAGCAACTGATAATGATATGCAGCGGCACCAAAAACAGTAGCAGCAGCAAAACCAGCAGAATTATCAGCAACAATAACAACAGGAGCAACAACAGGAGCAACAACTCCAACACCACCACCACCACCACCAACAACAACAAAAAACAACGGCACAAGCTGAAAACAAACCTAATTATCTACAGCAACAGCAACAACAAGAAAAGCAACAGCAGCAGTAGCAGCAGCAGCAACAGTAGTAGAAGCAGCAGCAGCACCACCACCACCACCACCACCACCACCAGCAACAGAGACAGCAGCAAATTTATGAACAACTACAATAACAGCAAGACTAACAACAACAACAACAACAACAACAATAGCAACAGCAACATCAGCAGCGGTAACTTCTGTTTTTGTTGTTGTTGTTGTTGTTGTTGTTGTTGTTTCTGTTGTTGTTATTCTTTTTATTGTTATTTTTGTCATACTACTACTACTACTAC
Source organism: Portunus trituberculatus (assembly GCF_017591435.1). Classification (NCBI taxonomy): domain Eukaryota; kingdom Metazoa; phylum Arthropoda; class Malacostraca; order Decapoda; family Portunidae; genus Portunus; species Portunus trituberculatus. The sequence goes on from NC_059297.1 coordinate 16,109,775, forward strand.
TACTACTACTACTACTACTACTGCTGCTGGTGCTGGTGCTGGTGCTGCTGGTGCTGCTCGTGCTGCTGTTGCTTCTGCTGCTGTTGTTGCTAGTGGTGGTGGTGGGGGTGGTGATGGTGGTAGTGCTGCTGCTGCTGCTGCTGCTATTGCTGCTGCTGCTGCTGCTGCTGCTGCTGCTGCTGCTGCTGCTGCTGCTGCTGCTACTACTACTACTACTACTACTACTACTACTACTACTACTACTACTACTACTACTACTACTATTACTACTACTACTAATAATAATAATACCACCTTCACAATCAGCACGCAACCACCACCATGTCTCTTACCATCACGACAATAACATACAAAAGTCAAATTTTCCACTGTTTTTCCCTTCGTTATTTAATTGCCTGTCATTATCACAATTTCCTAGTTCATCAAGTCTTATAAAAAATGCAATTAATTTTCAACTCCTCATCTGGAGTTGAATTTTTCTTTCTGCTGCCTTTCCTTCCTGTCTGCCTGCCTGTCTGTCAGGATTCTGCTCGTCCTTCCAAATCTGTCTGATTTTTACTTGCCTATGTAAGACAGTCTCTGTTTTTTTGCCTGCCTTTTCTGGCTGTCTCCGTCTGTCTGTCTTTATCTATGTGTATGTCCATCTGTCCCTCAACCGTCCTAATCCGCATCTCTCTCTCTCTCTCTCTCTTACATCAAAAGATCTATCGTTCTCCCCTCTTACTTCCTCTTCTCAGTTATTTTTATACATATCTATATTTGTTTCTTTCACCTTTCACGTTCAATTGTTGCTATTTTTATTTGTTTATGTCTTTGCATGTTAAATTTTCTTTCTTTACTACTATTCCTCTTTCATGTGTCTCTATTTGACTGTTTTTTAATCTATTTTTACTACTCTTTCCTCTTATTTCCTTTCCCTGTGATAAATTTTGTCTATCGATGCTTCTGACTCTCTTCTTTTTTCTTTCTTCCTATCTGCTTTTACTTCGTGCTCATATTACTGTCTATTTTATCAATCTATCTGTCTCATTCTCTCACCTTTTTCCGTTCCTCCCGTCATTCCGTTCCTTCCTTCCCGAATTATTGTCTATCTTATGCTATAAAATATCTCTTTCTCTCTCTCTATTTCTTTTCTGTACTTCATTGTGATTCTCTCTCTCTCTCTCTCTCTCTCTCTCTCTCTCTCTCTCTCTCTCGTTGTTGTTGTTGTTGGTGTTGTTTTTGTTGTTGTTGTTGTTGTTGTTGTTGTTGTTGTTGTTGTTGTTGTTGCTATTCCCGTCGTCATATCATCAGCATCACAACCACCATTGCATTTACCACTTTTATTTGTACCTATTTGCTTATTTACTATTTATTTTTGTCATAGGCACAAACTTCCATAATTTATTCATGCATTCATCAGCATAAGGCGTGTACGTGCCAGCTCTCCGTCATCCATTCTGCATCGTCTCGCACGTGTTGGCTCCGCGCTCATGGGTTTTATGCTTTCAGGCAATTCTTATGAATCATTGTTAGCTGGTACACGTGCTGACTTGCGGCCTCCCTCTTGCAGTTTTCTAATTTTCCTTGTTTGTTCGTGTTCTAAGGCATGTTTCTATTAGGTCTCTTGTGTTTTGTGCTGCGGTGAAGTGAACATAACACGCAACGCTTCTCTGTATGTACCTGCTTGCGGCTGTGTTTGAACTAGGAAAGGTCTTTTAAAATCTGGCTGTCCATTCTGGTTGTATTCAGAAAGGACATCTTTATTGAGGGATAGAAATGCACACCGATATATTTTCTTTATTAACCATTTGGATATCGCATTCAATACATATCACTGTTGTATTTTACGAGGCACACAAAAGAAGAAATGTTGTAAAAAATAATGAAAAAAATGAAAATAGCATATGGGTTTCATGTAAAAATTCGCTGGTATATGAACCAATATTTAATTTTCAAGTAAATTCATTTTCCTTTTATTTTTGACTTACATATATTCATTTCGTTCCGTAACTGAAATGACAGGAAGCCATATTTTCCCTTCTTGAAAATTTATATTAATATGACTAAAGAAAACCTTATTCTATGGAGAGAGAGAGAGAGAGAGAGAGAGAGAGAGAGAGAGAGAGAGAGAGAGAGAGAGAGAGAGAGAGAGAGAGAGAGAGAGAGAGAGAGAGAGAGAGAGAGAAAGAAAAGAAAAGAAAAACTAGGACCTGAATCATCATCGCTTCGTGCAGTCAAATGCTTTCCGCTGAGGTTCCGCCACTAAAGGTAATCCCCATTCATTCTCATTGATGACAGAAGGATCGAAGCGTCCTGGCTATTTGCAGCTGAAAGAGACCCTTCGTGACGGCCGTCTGGGGTGCATGGAGGTCGATGGGGCGGGTCAAGGCGAAACAGGAGCCGGGACGTGGTGAGAACTGGAGGGAGTGGGTTGGGGTGGGTGCAGAGGGAAGGGTCGAACTTAGTATTGAAGAAAATGCTTGAAGGTGAACGGTAGGGTGGGACGGGGACAGAGTGGAAACGAAGGGATGGCAGGAGATGTGGGAGGAGGGAGAACTTAGTTAGGTGGGGAAGGAGAAACGGCTTTGAGTGTGTGCTTGAGGGAAAAAAAGAAAGGCAGCAGAAATAAGGGTGTGGTGGGAAGGGAAGAGGAGGGTGAGAAAGAAAAGGAGGGAGGACTGAGTTAGATGGTGAGCGGTAGGGAAGAGAGAGGAAGAAGAAGAAGGTATAAGAATTGAATGGATGGAAAGTGGAGGAGGAGGAGGAGGTGGAACCATGAATATTGGACTACTAACGCCTATCTGAGGCACCAAAGGCAGAGTGGCGTGCGGCCGAAGGAGAGCACGAAAATTGAAGACCAGAGGAAAGAAAATTCGGAAAAGGAAGGAGGTAAAAGAGGGAAAGAGGGAGGAAAAAAAGCAGTAAAGACTAAAGGCAGGAAACCCAGGAGGAGGTTAAAAGAAAAAAAAGATTGGGAGAGCTGAACGAACTCTGGAAGCTTGTGAGGAGGAAAAAAAGAATGACAGGAAGAACTGACTGAGCGGCGCGAGAATTTGATTAAGTGTAGATCATAGAGAGAGAGAGAGAGAGAGAGAGAGAGAGAGAGAGAGAGAGAGAGAGAGAGAGAGAGAGAGAGAGAGAGAGAGTGCCACATTTAGAATATATAAAAAAAACAAAAAAAAAACAAAGGTAACATAAGAGGAACATGTCTTCTTTACTTTCCTTAACTTCGGTGGGAGCAGTTTTTTACTTTTTCAAGAATATTACTTTACACTACACAGACTTGAAGAATACACGTATAATTTTTCTTTCTTCATTGCTGGTACAGTCTCGGTCCCTCTCGCAACCAATAGATGCATATATTTTTTCCTTTTATACCTAAGTCTATTTTTCCTCTCTTAAACTTGAATAACTTTTCTCACATCATTTTATTATTGGAAGACTTTGGGTTCGATCCTTATAGTGCAAGAATATCATATTGAACTACGCCGACAGTGCTAGACCAGTAGTGCTACATCTCTACACCTGAGTCACACCACGACCACACCTCCGTAGCTCCGTCATCAACATCAAACTACAAGACGACATCAACTTCCCTACACCAGCCTGACCAACACAGCTCCATACTAATAACACTGAGTCACAATACAGTCATACCACTGAGACGCGTATTCTGAAACACTTTTTTTTAATCCCAACTAAATTCAAACAGCTCCTCAGGAAGTAAAAAATAGTTTCAATGGTGTTTCAATGATTTTGGTGATAGATTACTAAAGATTCTACATCATCAACAGAAAAAAGCACTCATGAGAGCCCTGCTAATGATCTCTGTGGCCATTAAGAAACAGACGTTTAAGGACTATATACTGAAACATTTCTTCCCACTCATTCACCACTTTGAAAAGACACTATTTGGTGTAACAGTGGTTCTTGGTGTGTGTGTGTGTGTGTGTGTGTGTGTGTGTGTGTGTGTGTGTGTGTGTGTGTGTGTGTGTGTGTGTGTGTGTGTGTGTGTGTGTGTGTGTGTGTGTGTGTGTGTGTGTGTTACGATTCAAGTAAAACATTAAAAAGATCTTTGTCATTTACAGGATAAACACTCTTGAGAATATGGCAAGTCATCTTTGTGGCCTTTCAAAATAGTCGTGGTGAATGAGCAATGTGTTTAAAAATAAATACAGGTATCTGAATCACACCACGCCAATCACACCCGATGATGACAATATTACTACATAGAGGAAGATAACAAAACCGATGCATCCCTATCTCTTCCTTCACTTTCATGTCTAGAACAGCTGCTCTTACAATTGTTTTTTTTACCTCTTATGCACCAGTATAATGTATCACCCCTGCATATGCATTGTATTAGAAGAGCTCTCAGGCAGACGACCATTGAAGACACATTCCCGCTTGCAAAACATATACGTGTGTTCTCTCTCTCTCCGTCTGTCCTTGTGTGTGTGTGTGTGTGTGTGTGTGTGTGTGTGTGTGTGTGTGTGTGTGTGTGTGTGTGTGTGTGTGTGTGCGCGCTAAGGGATAGATGAATTGCTGAATAGATTGATAAATAGATAGATAGATGGAGAGAGAGAGAGAGAGAGAGAGAGAGAGAGAGAGAGAGAGAGAGAGAGAGAGAGAGAGAGAGAGAGAGAGAGAGAGAGAGAGAGAGAGAAAAAAATGAGTGAAAGAAAGGAATATGTTTATCTCTCCCCGTCCACCATCCCCCTCCCTCTCAGAAAAAAATGTTTATTCAGTTACATGAACTTTACCTTTACTAGACAGAAATGGAAATTGATAACAATAAGTGAATGAAAATACTGGTAGACAGGGATCATACGAGGCTAATCTTTAACAACAACAGCAATAAGAAAAAAAGAAAGAAAACCGGAAATGGATTACGAAATGTGTGTGTGTGTGTGTGTGTGTGTGTGTGTGTGTGTGTGTGTGTGTGTGTGTGTGTGTGTGTTGTGTTGTATGAGAAAGAAGGTTAACAGTGAGCGTTATCTCAGTGGTAGTAAAGAATTGAATTCTGTAAGAGCTGCATTTAAGAGATAAACGAAGATTTGCAACCATCAGGCCCCTGCGAGCTGAGCAAGTAAGCGTGACTATAACGTTTGGGAAAGGAAGGTAAATGTTACGCTGATGGAAAAAGATAAAGCGTGTATCCTTTTATGATATGCAGGATAAATATACAGTCCATGTTACTTCCTTTCTCTCAAAGCAAAAAAAATAGAAAAGTGTAAAATGTAACCTTCATTGCAATTTTCAATAAGAACGACTGTACTTTTTATCACCACAAATCGATAAAGAGCAAACACAAAACACAACACAAGTAAAAGTAAACGAATATAATATACATCGTAAACGATGGGACGCAGCAAAACTTATTTCTCCAAACTTGGGGAGGAGGAGGAAGAGAAGGACGGAACTAAATTGAGTTGTTCTGAATATTGCAAACGTTTTATGATTCTGTGGAAGCCGTTCAACTATTTCCATTTCTATATCAGCCATCCTGGGAGGGAAGATGGAAATTTTTAGAGGAAAATTGAAGCAGCAGGTAATCACGCAGTTGCTCATTGCTTTGCTGTCTGGACCTATATTTCTTTTAGATATTTGGGATTGTGATCAGGACTACTTTCTAAATTCATGCGTGTGTAGATGATTAGTCGAGTACTCGTTTGCATTTCCTCATGATTCTTCTTAGAATATCACTGTAATTATAAAAAAACATTCTTGGAAACTCTAATAACCTCCAGCAGGGGCTATGAAAAATTCAAACCAAAATTTCACTTTGCACTTTCAAGTACACTAGTTAATTTCTTCTAGTAACCGTAACTTCATTTTTACTCAGTAATATTTTCAAAAGCTAGTTAGGGAAGCAGTCATGAAGTTAATGGCTATCAAGCTGAAGTTTAAGTCTACGTCTCCGTGGTCATTGTAAGGAATGGGTGAAGAAGATGCGTCTGGCAGCAAGGATGTGTAGAATGCGACATACAATAGCTGGATTGTACAGTGGCAGGGTTTGTTACGTGTGTGTTTGGGGGGGTGTGAGCGTTGTGTGTGTGTGTGTGTGTGTGTGTGTGTGTGTGTGTGTGTGTGTGTGTGTGTGTGTGTGTGTGTGTGTGTGTGTGTGTGTGTGTGTGTGTGTGTGTGTGTGTGTGTGTGTGTGTGTGTGTGTGTGTGTGTGTGTGTGTGTGTGTGTGTGTGTGTGTGTGTGTGCGTGTAGGTGCATATTAAGGTGTATGTGAAAGCGATGCTCATTATGAAGTTAATGGATGCCTGTAGCCTTTGAAAAGATGTTTCTCTCTCTCTCTCTCTCTCTCTCTCTCTCTCTCTCTCTCTCTCTCTCTCTCTCTCTCTCTCTCTCTCTCTCTCTCTCTTTTGTATTTTTCTTTGACGATATCTGGATTTTGTTCTTTTATCTTTGCTTTTTCTCTCTCTCTCTCTCTCTCTCTCTCTCTCTCTCTCTCTCTCTCTCTCTCTCTCTCTCTCTCTCTCTCTCTCTCTCTCTCTCTCTCTCTCTCTCTCTCTCTCTCTCTCTCTCTCTCTCTCTCTCTCTCTCTCTCTCTCTCTCTCTCTCTCTCTCTCTCTCTCTCTCTCTCTCTCTCTCTCTCTCTCTCTCTCTCTCTCTCTCTCTCTCTCTCTCTCTCTCTCTCTCTCTCTCTCTCTCTCTCTCTCTCTGTCTATCTGTCCGTCTGGCTGTTTGTCCGCATGTCTTTATCTGTCTGTCCATCAGTATGTGCGTTTGCTTTATCTGTCAGTCTTTTCTGTATTTCTCTCTATAACTATCCGTCTGTACTCTCTCTCTCTCTCTCTCTCTCTCACCAGGTGTTCTCCCTCACCTAATTATAAAGTTAGGGCGGCGTTCCTACTTTAACCGCTTCACTTCTCAATATCAGTTTCCCAACCTCAACTCTAACAAGGGGAGAGCCTTTGCTACGCCTCTTTCTTTTCCCATCTTCTTGGGTTTCAGTACATAAACATTTCCTCGTTCCTCTTACTGTATCAGCTCCTCCTGTTGTATCACTCACCCCAGCCACTTCTAATCAATCCTGTCTCCCTTCCATCATTTCCAGCATGTTATTTTGACCAATTTCAATCTCTTGTCAATTTTATTTTGGTAGCGTCATTCTTATCAACTCCATATATTTTTTTCACCTTGTATTTATTTATTCATAGTTCTTCCCTTTACCAGTTCTTCTTTTTTCATCTCTGTTTGGTGGTCTTTTGCTTTTCAACTTCATATTGTTCTTAATTCTGATTCTTGGTTCATTGTTTTTTGTCATTTACTCATCTGTGTTTGATAGTTTTATTCTTATCAACTCTTCCTTTTCTTGGTTCATAGTTTTGTATTATTTTGCCTGAGATATTTTGAAAACTCTTTGACTATCCTCTTTACCTGATATCTTTTCAATATTCTCTTCCAGATCTATCTATCCTTGTCACATCGCCGTCCTTCTTTGATCCTTTTCATGATTCACACAGTTTTTTCTCCCCCTCACACTTTTGACATTTAAGAATTCTTCCTTTAAACTGATCTTGCTTCAAATCCCCTTCACTTCTTCCCCCTCTTATCCATCCTTCTGAAGTCTTCATCTTAATTCCCCGTCCACTTCTAATATATCTCCATCTTTCTTTTAATCTTGTGGAACTTAAATATTCCTTTGTCTTTGTTCTACTCTCACTAATGGCTTCAACTTTACTTTCTTTTATATATCACCTCATTACCCCTCCTCAGCATCCGCCGCCTTTATCTTCACTTTCAGCCTCCCACTCACTATCCTATGTTGTCTCCTTCCTTCTCATTAACGGCTTTATCTTACCTTTCTTTTTATATATCTTCTCATTAGTCTCCTCTTTAGTATCTCTTCTCTGCATCAGCGTCACTTTCTGGAACCCAGCTCTTTTATCCAAGGCCCTTCGCTGTCTTATTTTCTTTTCATCCAAAAACTCTACGTATTCGTTTCACTATCCCATAAATTTCTTTAAAACCACCTCTGCACCGTTCTTTCACCTCCTTTCCCATTCTCGCAGCCCTTCTTCTCACTTTCAGTCTTGTGCTATCTTCTTAAACTTCACTCTTTCAATCATTTATCACCTCATTGCCTTCAAAAGCTTCTCCAATAGCATCACTACCAAAATTTTTCACTTTTCCTCGTCCACAAGCTATTCAATCACATCTCAGTACTATATCCTTTCTCCTTTTTCATGCCCTCTTCCAGCATCGCATTACCCCATTTCAAATCTTCTTCCGTAGCGTCAGCTCCAATCTTCTTCCATCTTTCGCATCCTAAGGTTCTTACTCGCGGCTCTGCATTATCTCCTTCCTCTCTTTCAAAGCCCCATTTACTCAACCCGTTTCAGCATCTCCCTACCGTCTTTCAAACACTTCTGCTGTATCCTCACTTCATCTTTACTCTTCTGCC
>NC_059297.1:16125676-16128176 GCF_017591435.1 Portunus trituberculatus
TATATTCTTGTATTTTAAAGATAAAGATTTTTTTTCTTTCCCGCTCCTTTATTCAACTGCACTGGCTGTTGCTGTAATTCGTCGGCTGCAATTCACTTCGTAACGTTATCAAGGGGACGGAATCTAATTTACCTCTCAGTCTCCTGCGCTGTAGTTTTCTTTCCTTCACCTCATAATGTCAGCACAATCCTCCCCCCAGTACTTCACGCGGCGCATCTCGGCCCTCCCCTGAACCAAACAACCACATCCACGCCACAGAAACCACACTTATATCACCACCTGCAGGCACCACAATCATCTCACACCGCATCCTACACGCCACACCGCACAGCTAAAACCTTACACACACCACCATCTGCAAGCTCCACAGCCATCACGCACCGTCGCATCACCACGGCACTACCAAGCGTTTCAACACTCCTTCACTAAAAACTACCAGAAGCAGGCACCCACGCACACCGTCACGCGCTATAATAATACCAACACATCACTGCCATTCCCACGCTGCCATAACGGAGGCGCCATCACCGTCCTTCACTTTAGCATCTCTACATTTCCGGCCGTCGCTGCGTCCACTGTGCAGGTTCGTCATTCTTCCCCTTCCTGTGGTGGTGATGCAGCGTCGCGCACCAGTCATTGCCGTTACGGAGGAGGCTCTTCGCGGTGCATTTAGTAGCGGTTCTGTTTACAATTAAAGAGAGATGTGTCGGCCTTGAGGCTCTTCCATTCATCATGTGTTTTCTCTCTCTCTCTCTCTCTCTCTCTCTCTCTCTCTCTCTCTCTCTCTCTCTCTCTGTCTCTCTTTTCATTGTGTTCATTTCATTCATTCCTCCTCTTCCTCTTCTATCTTTCTCTCACACATGTTAACTTCGTCCCACTTCTCACTAAGGCGTTCACACACACACACACACACACACACACACACACACACACACACACACACACACACACACACACACAAACCTACTCTTGTCTCATATTGTGGCTGAAAATAAGTGGATCATTCCTACTTTGTTTACTTTTAATGCTCCTAAACGAGATTTGACGTGAAGAATCCCCGTATTTTTGCAGAGCGAGCTATTGCCGTGCACGCTTTATGGGAATTTAAGTGTGAATGTGCGGGTTGAGTTGAAGCAATGCGCTGAGTTATGGCGCGTCAAGGGTGGCTGGAGGAAGGAAGGAGACTTGTGATACTACTCTTGTCCCTTTCGTGTTTGGTCCGTTTTGTCTTCTTACCTTGACTATTTTCTAAAGCCACACAGACAACTGTCCTGATTCTTGATAGAGTGTTTCCAGTTATTAATGTAAAAATGATGTTATCTGTCTGTAGAATTGTAAGAAATTTCACATACTTCAACAAGAGCCTTCTGAAAATTGTGGAAGTCTGGTGTTTTTTTTTTTTTTAGAAACGTTTCAGAATATAGTTCTTGTCTCCGTCGAGATGAGAGGAAAGGAAGAATGAAAATCCTGCGTTGGAATGGTAAAATTTCAATTTTACTCCTCTGATTCGTAACTTTTTGCGGGTGTTGTTTTTGACATCTGCCGTAAAGTTCAGTCCTTTATTAACCTTTGTTACATCAACGGGCACATAAGTACACGTGCACCTTCAACCCCCCCATTTCCCACATCCACCTCTCTCTCTCTCTCTCTCTCTCTCTCTCTCTCTCTCTCTCTCTCTCTCTCTCTCTCTCTCTCTCTCTCTCTCTCTCTCTCTCTCTCTCTCTCTCTCTCTCTCTCTCTCTCTCTCTCTCTCTCTCTCTCTCTCTCTCTCTCTCTCTCTCTCTCTCTCTCTCTCTCTCTCTCTCTCTGTCTCTCTCTCTCTCTCTCTCTCTCTCTCTCTCTCTCTCTCTCTCTCTCTCTCTCTCTCTCTCTCTCTCTCTCTCTCTCTCTCTCTCTCTCTCTCTCTCTCTCTCTCTCTCTCTCTCTCTCTCTCTCTCTCTCTCTCTCTCTCTCTCTCTCTCTCTCTCTCTCTCTCTCTCTCTCTCTCTCTCTCTCTCTCTCTCTCTCTCTCTCTCTCTCTCTCTCTCTCTCTCTCTCTCTCTCTCTCTCTCTCTCTCTCTCTCTCTCTCTCTCTCTCTCTCTCTCTCTCTCTCTCTCTCTCTCTCTCTCTCTCTCTCTCTCTCTCTCTCTCTCTCTCTCTCTCTCTCTCTCTCTCTCTCTCTCTCTCTCTCTCTCTCTCTCTCTCTCTCTCTCTCTCTCTCTCTCTCTCTCTCTCTCTCTCTCTCTCTCTCTCTCTCTCTCTCTCTCTCTCTCTCTCTCTCTCTCTCTCTCTCTCTCTCTCTCTCTCTCTCTCTCTCTCTCTCTCTCTCTCTCTCTCTCTCTCTCTCTCTCTCTCTCTCTCTCTCTCTCTCTCTCTCTCTCTCTCTCTCTCTCTCTCTCTCTCTCTCTCTCTCTCTCTCTCTCTCTCTCTCTCTCTCTCTCTCTCTCTCTCTCTCTCTCTCTCTCTCTCTCTCTCTCTCTCTCTCTCTCTCTCTCTCTCTCTCTCTCTCTCTCTCTCTCT
>NC_059297.1:16133176-16138176 GCF_017591435.1 Portunus trituberculatus
TGCCTGTGTGTGTGTGTGTGTGTGTGTGTGTGTGTGTGTGTGTGTGTGTGTGATAGAGAGAGTGTGTGTGCGTGCTTATATTTCCACATGTTAATTTTCTTTGTCATTACTCACTTACGCAGTTAATGAATGGGACGACTCTCTCTCTCTCTCTCTCTCTCTCTCTCTCTCTCTCTCTCTCTCTCTCTCTCTCTCTCTCTCTCTCTCTCTCTCTCTCTCTCTCTCTCTCTCTCTCTCTCTCTCTCTCTCTCTCTCTCTCTCTGTGTGTGTGTGTGTGTGTGTGTGTGTGTGTGTTTGAGAAAGTTTCCACCTCATACAAATGCATCAAGTGATGGCAAAGGAAGAGAAACAAGAACGTTGAGGAAGGCGAGAAGAGCATATAAGTTTGATCATCTCCACACCCTCTCTTCCTTCTCTTTCTCTCCCTCACACTGCCTTTCCCGCCACTTCTCTCCTCTCTTTTTATACGGGTCACGTCTACTTGCGTTTCATTAAGATAAAGAAACGAAAAAAAAAAAGGGACGATTGTAGTCATTATTTTGATGGCGGTGCCCGTGATGACCGGCCTCCCAACAGTGTGCAGCCGAATCGTGCAGCGCCTTTTGATGTTGTTGTTGTAGTTGTGGATGTGACAACAAAATAATGGTTACTTTGTTATTATTTGTTGTATTGCAGTAGTAGTAAAGCTTCTTTCATGGAAAAGTTATGAGCATATTCCGAATACACAATGACAACTGTAAAATGGTCTAGTAAATGTTGTTACGTGTGTATAGGAAAAGCATCTCAGTAACGTCAATAAAGGTTTAATTTCAGACCAAAACTTTAGACAACGATGAGGTAAATGTTACGCATATTAGTGTGCCTATGACATTGCTGCTTGTTCATATTTCTTACGTATTCGTTGTTACGAGGATAACGAAAACAAAGAGAGAAAACATTCACGAAATCTAATGTTATTCATATACAGTTTGAAAGAGCCAGTGGCAGTGTACACAGTTCTGCACTACCATTTCATACTAGCAAGATTTAAAAAAAAGAAAAGCGAGAAAAAGCCCTGCAGTCAGCTAATGCGTAGCTTCCCCTTAACCCTGACTTAAAAGCGGCCCGGGTAACGAAAGGCTGCTATCTTTGTTCTAGAAATTGCACCAGACTTTCTAAGTTTTATTACATGCTTTAGGAAGGATTTTGATTCATATCTATTTTCATTGTAATTTTAAGGAAATTTACAAACATGACATGTGCGCAGAAGCCTCTAGAATTATTTATGTGTTTTCTGTCGGTTTGTCTGTCTTCCTACTGATTTATGTATTTTTAACATCCCAATCCACCCAAGGCTCTCTCTCCCCCGCCCTCTCTCTCTCTCTCTCTCCCCCACATGTATAATATATATATTGCCATAATTTGGCAAAGAGTGGCTGAGGAACAGGATGCTGGTGTGAATTTTGGGACATGTTTATGCCTCACCCTGGGTATTAACCTTCGGTACATTATGTGTGGGTTTGGGGCGGCGAAATGTTGTGTGTCAGCAGCAACATTTCTGCAGCGAAAAGAATCAGACCGAAAGAGATGGAGAGTTTGCGCAAACATTAACAAGTGTCTTTCATATCCGCGTGTTTATTAACATTAAGAATATATTTACGTATGAGGGACTTTAGCGAAAACCAAAATTAAGAAAGCAAAAAAAAGCAAAAAAGGATACATGGAATTACTCTCTAAAAATACCAATCACTATAGAAAACAACCAAAAAGCATATCCAAATCAGGAATTAAACATTTCATGGAGAGAGGCCACAGAACGTTTGACTTCTGATTTCTCCAAAATTTCTGATTAGACCAGAACAAACGTAGTATTGCTCTATGTCCCAAAAAGTTTAATTCGATTGCTCCATGTATCAGCTTGACACAAACTTCCATGTAATTACCCCCTCTTCTTTAATAACAGTAATTGTTCCCTCTTCTATATTAAACATCTTTTTGTACCTTATCAATAATTTAAGTTATAAACGTCACATCTCATTTTTAGCTGAAACAGCTTTTATGAAATAAGGTATTCTAAGTCGTATCCAGCAGTTTTCTCATCCAACTTATGTAAAAGGATCTTATCCATCCATGTATAATGTATAGATTACGCACACTCATTATTTCCTATGTGGTTTCGTGAAATTCCCAGTTGAAAGTAATCCTATTACAATGGGTACAGGGAAGCAGACAGCAATAAAAAGATAGTTTTAGTACCAAGGCGAGTATGCAGTTTTAAACCCAAGACAACCTGAAGATTGTGAAAATTTGAAAAAAAAGAAAAGATAATGTCCTCTGCATAGCCTTATCGTTGTAAAATGATAACACGTTAGTAAAAACATAAGATATTCTTGGAAGAGTGAAGATATAAAAAAGATGATGTTTTCTCGGTGCCTCTGGCGTAACGAAATAGTGAAAACACGCCTGTAGAAACCTTCATAAATTTATGGAGGCCCTTCGAATATAATGCAGTAGAAAAAACAAGAGAGCAAATGATACCCACGAAAACATTCCACTGATTTCCAATTTTTTGTGTGTCTGTCGATGAAAAAAGAAGACTCCCTGAGGACTACATGCAACTGAATAAGCGCTTCCTGAAACTTCAGTAAAAAATCAGGCCAGCTAATCTACTTGTGGAGATTGTTTAAACTGCCCCCGTCATGTTGTCCAAGTCGTAGGAAGATGGGATACTAAAATCAGGTAAAGGATTTCAAAGTTGCGAGGTATAAAAGTTAAATCGAATTGCACGGGATGCGTTGTTTGGCAATGTGTTGTAAGGGAAAAATATGAAGCGAGGCAGAGAGCGAATACCCGGAGGCAAAGAGAGGGAGTGGCTGATAGAACTGAAAACATTATCTTATTTCTATTTCTTCTTGTTCATTATTTAATTGCCAATATTTCTCTCTCTCTCTCTCTCTCTCTCTCTCTCTCTCTCTCTCTCTCTCTCTCTCTCTCTCTCGTTTTTCTCATCTTTTCTTTTTCCTCCTCTTTATTAATTTTCTTTATATTTAATCCATTCTTTTCTCTTTCTTCCAACATGTCTTTTTTCCAGTATTTAGTCTTATCATTATTCCCTGTCTAATTCTCTCTCTCTCTCTCTCTCTCTCTCTCTCTCTCTCTCTCTCTCTCTCTCTCTCTCTCTCTCTCTCTCTCCTTTCTTTTCTTCTCTGTTTTTTTCTTCGTTCACATATTTCGGTTTTATTCTTTTCCCTTTTTAATCTTTCCTGTTGTTCATTCTCCCTCAGTTTTATTTTCAATTTGGCTATCTCTTTTCCTTTCTGTTTTTATGGATATCTGTCTGTCTGAACGTTTGTCTGTTTCTGTTTCCCGTCCAACCGCCACCAACTCGTCTCTCTGTCTCTCTCTTTCTCTGTCTCTCTTTCTCTCTCTTCTGTCTCTCTCTTTCTCTGTCTCTCTCTCTCTCTCTCTCTCTCTCTATCTATCTATCTATCTATCTATCTATCTCCGTTCTTATTTTTCACTCCTTCTCTTTTCTCCTTTTTTTTCTGTGCTCTGTTTCCGCTTTTCCTTTTAAGATCATTTTCTCTTTTTATGCTGCTCCTGTTGTGTTCTTTCTCTTTTTCCTGACTTTTTCTTTGTTATGTAATTCTTTTTCACTTTGCTCTCTTCTCCTTTCTCTTTGTCTTGCCTTCTCTCTTTTCACGTCTGAACAAGTGTGTGTGTGTGTGTGTGTGTGTGTGTGTGTGTGTGTGTGTGTGTGTGTGTGTGTGTGTGTGTGTGTGTGTGTGTGTGTGTACGTGTGTTTCTCATTTTCTCCTTGTTTTGTCTCCTGCATTTGTTCGTCTCTCTTTCTGTCTGTCTGTTTGTCTGTCTGTCTGTCTGTCTTTCTGCCTGCCGGCCTGCCTGCCTGCCTGCCTGCTTGCTTCCCTGCCTGTCTGTCTATCTATCTATCTGTCTGTCTATCTATCTATCTGTCTCTCTGTCTGTCAGTCTGTCTGTCTTGCTGTCTGAATTACACACACACACACACACACACACACACACACACACACACACACACACACACACACACACACACACACACACACACACACACACACCAGCTTACGTGATAAGGTATGCAATTATGCTTTACTGCTCCGCAAACAACACAACTTGCCCTATCACACAACACCAACCTACCTCCCTGCCGTCCAGCCGCCCTACACAAGCTGGCCCATACATACCTGCTATCTCCTATCTCCACGCCTGCCTAACTGTAAAGTCCACACTCCACATCGGCTGGAAAAATAAGGGTTTCATATGTTTGTGTTGGCGAGAGAGAGAGAGAGAGAGAGAGAGAGAGAGAGAGAGAGAGAGAGAGAGAGAGAGAGAGAGAGAGAGAGAGAGAAGAGCTACAACTTCACCATTTTTTTTTTGTTTCAATTCATCTATCTTGCCCAACTTGCTGCAATGTTTAAGGTGATGGTGAGAAATGTACGTCTAGCCAACCGCGCATTTGTTCATCGCTTCATTTTGAAACTCGTATAATAAATGAAAAAAGTATTTCGTTATAATTAAATGTTCCCTAGCTTTCACTGACAACATCCCAACACTTCTTAAGCCTTTTGCTGCTCACCACTCTCACGACAAACAAGTATCTCCGCTCTGTATACATCCTCTATTGGTTGGTGAGGTTCAGTAGGGAAAGGGAAGGAAGGGAAGTATTACCTCTTGAAAGATTTACGATTACAGGTGGCTTGTGTTGAAAGGAAACCGGTATCTCGTATTAAAGGAAAAAGGATACCTACTTAAAGGAAATAAGTACCTCGTATTGAAGGAAACAAGTATATAGTTCGTGTTGAAGGAAACGGGGCACCTCGTTTTGAAGGAAATGTATGTCGCATGTTGACAGAAGAACTTCCTAACTAGGTCGACTGCCTTGCCTTCCTGTTGCCTCGTTCCAGCCTGAGGCAACCACTGTTGTTAGTGTGTGGAATGTAATGTTTTTTTTTTTCTCCCTTACTATTTATTCTTTTTTA
>NC_059297.1:16143176-16163176 GCF_017591435.1 Portunus trituberculatus
AAACATGCATGGCTGGAATAGAAACTTTATCCCTTCACCGCGTACCATAAACTCCAAGAGACGAATGAACACTACGAATACCATAGGACAGTCATGGCTAGGAATCGAGGAAGCTCCTAACGTACACCCACTTCCACTTTGTTCAATTACGTCTCTCTATTCAAAGTCGTGAGATCTGGTGACAATCTCATTATGAAATCTGAGACCTCCTATATTCTTATTAGGTCATGGGACTTAAGACTGAAGAAAAAAAAGAACATGTCAGCCACACTGAAATGAAGCCGACATCATACTGTGAATGCACCAAATTCAAGACTTAACTGACTTTCCTCCTTATTTTCCTTCATTTACATTGCAAGACGACCCAACGCTCAGGTCACGCCTTGCACGATCCCACACTGTACACTTTTTGCTATCTCTGTTCGTTAGTTGAATCTCGGGGGTGAAAAAGAGACGTGGTTCGGGAGTTTGTTTTGGTCGGAAGGTGAAAAAGAAAGGCAGCTGTATAAGTGAATGTTGTGCGGTTGGTTGGGAGAAGGAAGGTCAGTCATCAGTAATGTGTTTTGTTCCTCCCTTTAGTGATTGTTTGCGAGGGCTTCGTGCTCAGAGAGAGAGAGAGAGAGAGAGAGAGAGAGAGAGAGAGAGAGAGAGAGAGAGAGAGAGAGAGAGAGAGAGAGAGAGAGAGAGAGAGAGAGAGAGAGAGAGAGAGAGAGAGAGAGAGAGAGAGAGAGAGAGAGAGAGATCTTGTCATGGGCAAGTATTAACAAAAATATTGATCAACGATGAATATAAGATTTAAAGAAAGTGTGATTTTTATTGGGAAAACTCAACTTCTAATAATGAATTTAACAGAATGACATTTATTGAATATTGTTCGGCCTTGACTCGTAAACACACACACACACACACACACACACACACACACACACACACACACACACACACACACACACACACACACACACACACACACACACACACACACACACACACACACACACACACACACACACACACACACACACACACACACACACACACACACACACACACACACACACACACACACACCCAGTAAAACAAACACACCCTTCTCAGTAAAAGAAAACATGCATAACAGAAACTAACAACACTTGTGCACTTAAACAAATAGCCGTAAACCTAAAGGGTTAGATAAACTGTGTCAGGACGGCCAAAGTATAGGTAGGTGTATACGTACGTACATGTAGCCGCTAGCGTGGTGGTGGTGATAGTGGTCGGTAGTGCAGCAAAGGTCGAACTACTTTAGTGATGGTCGGAATAAATGTTTAAGTTGGACATGATGAAATGATGA
Organism: Portunus trituberculatus; assembly: GCF_017591435.1. Lineage (NCBI taxonomy): Eukaryota > Metazoa > Arthropoda > Malacostraca > Decapoda > Portunidae > Portunus > Portunus trituberculatus. The sequence continues at coordinate 16,144,510 of NC_059297.1, forward strand.
GATGGTGTAGTGAAAAATGGTGTAGAAAATCTTTGCCCACAGAGAAAATTTGGAAATCTGAGATTTGTGTGCTTTATCTTCATAAGGATATATGAATGTTTGAGGTGTATTCTCCCTTGCCTGGTGTGGTGTGTTCTATCCTTGGCCTGCCGCTAATGCTGCTCTGCTGACTGATTGATGACTGCCCGGTCGTACGGAGGCAAAAAATCCAAAGAATTGAAAATTTGGAGAGTGAAAAATGATACATAAGATATTCTAATTAAGCTATTTTAAGCCTGAAAATAAAACAGTGTAGAGACTTATGCATTCCTAGTGTCCTGATAAATGTATTCCAAGTTTTCTAAACTGTGTCTTTTATTTCAGGGCAAGATATCTGTTTGAAGCAAATACGAAGCTGCTTGGTTAGGCATACGTATATGCTTGAACTCCCATCTGAGAAACTTCATGACCTTAAGAAGATTATATTCCCCCCTAAGAGATTTTCTTAAACAATATCTTCATGGACGACTGAGAAAAATAATAACTAGCACTTTGAAGACTCATTACCTGCACTATTTTTGACGTATAGTGAAAGATAAATAGAAAACAGTATAGTAGGCCAGGCTTAATGTGGGTTAGTAAGGTAAGGATGATGCAGCAGCGCCAGTGTGGTGCATTAGGAAGGGAAAGGACATGCGCAAAGTTTTCCTAATTGTAAAATTAGAGTGCTGCCATACCTGGTATCGTAAGGTCAGGTATTGTATAAAGGAGAGGAAGCTGCGTGACGAAACCAAAGTGAAGCAAGACAGGACTTTGCATGGTGAAGACGGTGCTTTCATGTCAGGGTAAATAAAAAAAAAAGATAACGTAATGCACTAGAAAGCTCAATGCAGGAAGGAAGCAGGTGTGGCGTGTTTGTCTTGAAGGTGTAAATATAGGAAGTGATCGGCACTGGTGAGGCGAGAGCACCGGCTGAGCTGCGCGTTACTTTGGTCCTCGCTTAATTAAGTTTCTCAGGCTTTCAGTGGCAGTGGCAGGTGAGAGCTGTGTTGGTGTAGCAGGGAAATAGTCCGTTTTGGTGCAAATACAGAACCTCCGCTAGAAGCCTGGATTTCCATATGCGACGAGTGGGAATATAAACAAAATATTGTGCATATCTATTCGTATTTTTATATGTCTATCACTTTCGTTTTTATTTAGAGTCCCATTGAAAATGCTAACAAACATGTATATAGTACGAAGTGAAATACTGTAACCCTGTTGCCTTTGGGAACGTAAACTTTTACGTTTGACAAAAATATAAGAAAGAATTCGTTTGTTTGTATATTTGTGACTCATTACTGCGCATCGGAAATATAAGTTCATGCAATATGAATGGGTGAAATAATGGAATCCATCTATAAGCTTCAATATTTCTGTTACAGGAGTGAAAAGAAGCTTGTATCCAACTGGATGTTTACATGTATTTGTAATAGAAGTTTTATTCACTATCATAGGAAAATAAATGATATGGAGAACTTAAAGACACAAGTTCTGAAACCCTTTTGGGATCCGTGTTTCATTAAATATAGTACTTACTTTTGTTCTTAATCTCATTTGTTTTTAACACCATATTGAAAATAAAAATTTCCAAACTATGAGGTAGAAAATATTTCAACGACATAAACGTTCGCAAACAGGACCCGCATAACGCACCTTGGGAACTGCCTCTAAAATCTCCCTTGTCTCTCTATTTCAGGCTCAGGGAAGGTGCACAGCCGAGCTCTTCCCACAGGCTGTTCCGAGGCCGGCTGTTCGGGGTAAGTCCAGTCAGCAACCCGCCACTCACTTTCACTTAATCCTCAGTGTGTCTTTTCCTTTTATTCGTTTTTCCTTTTTGTAGATCAATTTTATATGGTTCCAGTTAATTGCACTATTATTGGCATTTTATTTAATACAGAAATGTGATTTCAGGGTATGTAAGCATTGTTTTCCGTGTGTCTTTAATTAATTACATGGTTACCAGTCTGTCATTCAAACAATTAGTTCTTTACTCCAAAAACTTACACGCCTATCCGTTTTGTTTTCTTAACCATATCTATCTTCATATTTTCATCCATTATAATAGTATTTCCCCGTTTGTCTTTATGTGTTGCATCTTTACCAATCAATCCGATCAGTTAGTCCTTAAATCTCCCAACCTGTACACTTATCTCCTTATCCATGTATCTGCCTACCCATCTATCTCAGCAGCCATATGGCCACGCCACCATATGTATCTATCAAAGTAATTACTTCAGTGTCAGGGTATGCCCTTTCCTATCTCGCTAACAATACATCTCTTCCTATCCTGGTTGCGCTGGGTCCTCCACTTGTTTTCACCAGCCGCTCTTTCCACTCAGCAAATACGTGTATATATCCTACAAACACGAACTCTGGCGGCGGTGTTTCGTGCAGTCACGCACACACCCTGCTTCTGATACCGCCCGTGAAAGAAGAGAACTTATACTCAGACTGTATGAATTTCTGCCAGTGAACCTCGTTTTCATTACAGTCACACTTATTTTTCTCTTCCTTTACGTCCACCTAGCAATTTTTTTAGCTCAGTGCTTGAAACGAGAGCAAGGAACGACGGAAAAATTCGTGCCTTACTTCTTTTATTTTTCTCTGAGCGTATACACACATGGATGTCAAGATTAACAAGGTGTATATAGACAGTGAGCTGTACATAAGAGCGTTTACGTCAGTACACACCTCTCTTCTCTCCTCCTCCTCTCAGCTTTTCTACTCTCACTTCTCCTTCCACTCACTGTATACGCGGTGTTTTTTTCTCCCCTTTCACCTTTTCCTCCCTCGTTAGCTTTCACCTTCTCCACATCCACTACCACCACCACCACTGCCTCTTACTGCAGCACCTTTATTCCTTTCTTTCCTCCTTTCGTCCCTCCTTTACTTCGCACCTTGCTCTTTGGAGTTCCTCGATATCTCCGAGCTTGGTCTTTCTGGACTCCACAAGGTAACGCGGGCTAAAGAGATCCTCCCCACCCGCCTGCCTGCCTGCCCGCCTGCCTGCCTGCTCGCCTCTTCCACTCCTTACGCAGCATCCAATAAGTCTCTCGGCATGACTTCAGCGCTGAGGTCCCTCCCTGATGGTGGCACTATCTTCCTCCGCCTGATACTGAGCGTCGGCGCCATTGGGTTCACAAGGTTATTGGACAAGGGAGCAAGTTGTGTGAGACCTCCTCTTTCATACGAGCTTGTAGAGAGAGAGAGAGAGAGAGAGAGAGAGAGAGAGAGAGAGAGAGAGAGAGAGAGAGAGAGAGAGAGAGAGAGAGAATGGGGGTAGAGGGTTCTTTTCATGTACATTCGCCTTCATGTTGTTGACCTCTCACCTCTTTATTTCTCTTCCCACCAGTGATCTTCCGTAAATTTCCCGACCCTTTGTTCTCTCTCTCTCTCTCTCTCTCTCTCTCTCTCTCTCTCTCTCTCTCTCTCTCTCTAATCCTTCACAGTCTTTGCGAGGACAATTAATTCTTGTTTCGTGTCATTATATTCCATTTTGGCGTGCAGGTGGCAGGAACGGAGAATGGACGACCGGAAAGGAAGGAAGAAATGGAGGAATGGAGGGAGGGAGAGAGGAACATGAGGTGAGTGTGAGGTGGTCGAATAAAGGGAGAGGCAGAAGGAAAACATAAAAAAAAAGAGGACAAGGAGAGGAAGGAGGAGAAAGAGGAAGGGGAGGGAGCGTGAGAGAATAATCAGCGTAAAAGACCAAGAGTGGGCAGACTGGAAGAAAAAAAAAACTAAAAAGTAGAATGAAAGGGACAGGAGACAAGGATTGGGTAATGAGAGGAACAGGGACGAGGTAAAAAAAAAAAGTGCTGAGTGGAATGAATACAGAGTGGCAAGACCCTATGGTGGAATGGGAAGGGTGTTGGAAGAATGGGAGATAACGGAAATTACACAGGGAAGGGAGTAGGACTAGTAGAGAGAGAGAGAGAGAGAGAGAGAGAGAGAGAGAGAGAGAGAGAGAGAGAGAGAGAGAGTTCCAAGAAAATGGAAATAACGATAAATGGAGGAACGGGGGAAAACACGGGGAATAAAGGAGAGAGAACAAGAAATGGAGAGTAAGGGAAGTATGGGAAATGCGAGAAGGTAAACAGTCACTAGAAAGCCGGAGGGGAAATATGAGTTCTGAGAAGGGATAAGAAAACAAAATTCATGGAAAATCAGAGGGATAGGTGAGTTGAAGGGGGGGAGAAAGGTAGAAGTTGCAAGAGGGAAAGGTTAAGAAGGGAAGGGAGTCTGGTAGAGAGGGAATGGTAATGTGAGAAGGGAAGTGATGGAGAGAGAAAGGAAAGTGAGGGATACGGAAGAAAAGAAAGAAGGGTAGATGAGGGAGAGGAAAAAGGTAGAGAAGAGTAAAAAGAGGTGGAAACAGAGGGAAAGTGATGGAAAGTGAAGGGGAAAAAAAGTGGAGGCATAAGGAAAGAAAAAGGAGGAGAGAGAGAGAGAGGGAGAAAGATCGAGGAGGGAAGGGGGAGAGAGTAGGAGGAGATTTTAACCATTAAATCCAGTAATTTAGTGGAACCACAACAAAGTGCTTTGGGGCTCAAATTTCCAGCGTAATGTTGGTTTGTTCGCTCAAGAGAAGACTTCGAACAGAGTGATTAAGGCCGCGCGAGTCGTCCTTTGATGCGGCTATCCCGTTCATCACGGCGCCTTACCGTGACGGCTTTATTTTCCCCTTATTTTATTTACTTCCGCAGCACCTCCTTCAATCAGACAACAGCAGGGACGCAGAATTCCTGCTGTAGTGATACCTACTGGTGTGTGTGTGTGTGTGTGTGTGTGTGTGTGTGTGTGTGTGTGTGTGTGTGTGTGTGTGTGTGTGTGTGTGTGTGTGTTTATGTGTGTGTATGTGTGTGTGTTAGTTTGTTTGTTTGTTTGCTTGCTTGTTCTTTTGTTTTACTTATGTTTAGAAGTAAAACTTATATGAGTAATGAAGCTCAAAAGTTTTACAAGATAAAGATACAATGAACAACTCTGCAAAATAACATGTGACGATAGACACTCCTACATGTATGTACTGCATTACCAATCACTCGACCATTTTGAGTGTATCGCGAAAAAAAGTACCGAAAAAAAAAAATGTAGATTTATCCAGTACGTAGCTATCAGTGTTCTGCATTAGCAAAATTACCTTTTCACTTTGTTGGCTGTAATCCTGAAATTATTTGGGATGTAATGATGTCGTAACTGACTTATTTCTTTGTTATTGCGCTGTGAAACGACACGATGTTGTTCCCCGACTTTATTTGTAACACATTTGTTACACACACTTTCTCTCCTGGCCGTGTTTTGAAATCTCCAGCAATTACATGAAGTTCATAATCGCTTGCTCTGGTTTCGCAGAAATACTTCTTGCTTTTAATTTCAATTAAGTGTTTCTTCCCGCTGCAAATATGTTGCTCAAACACTACAAAATTTACTTTTCTTTATACGATTATTATATGCAAAAATGTTACAGTTTGTATTTTAAGAACTATTTCTATCCACACTGGACTATATAGCCCCGCTCCTCACGGGACAGATCGATTTGACGTACACAGACCTCATCCTGTGCAGCCTGGAACCTCGCAAAGGCCGCCACCGTTCAGCTCCACCGCGCACTGCACCACTGTGCATACTGATATTCTAGGATTAGGTACCTGTGATTAGTTTTAATGCAATTGCAAAAAATTATCCTAATTTTAATGTCATCAATCGAATGCGATCCGTGTGTGTGTGTGTGTGTGTGTGTGTGTGTGTGTGTGTGTGTGTGTGTGTGTGTGTGTGTGTGTGTGTGTGCGTGTACTCGTGGGTATGTGTGTGGGTGTGATCGTCCTACGAAGAATAATAATAATCTTGGTCTGGGCTACTTAATCTTCTCCGTCTTGCCATCATCAGTCTGTCATCGCCACACGTTCACTCACATGTCTGTGTCAAGCTTCCTCTGTCTTTGCCCATAAATGTTATGTTACTTGTCCTTATGTGTCTGAATGATACTCATTATGTATATCACCATCAATTTTTCATGTGTTTCTGAGTGTTCTTTGTACTACCATAACAAAAGTGTTATTTTATTTGCATAATTTTGTCACTATGTCCCTACATATATTTATCATTCGTGTTTACCAGTTTTCCATCTATCTATGTACAAATATCTTCTTACATCTATTCGCTTGTGCATGTCTTTCTATGTTTGTTTTTGTATCTCCATCTGTGATAATAAATTTCTATAACATCTGTTCTAATAACTGCTGGTAGGCTTACACCTAATTTTCTCATGGGGGCGTCATTAAAGAACCACACAGCCTAGGGAAAGAAGAATATGAATAAGAATAAGAATAATAATAATAATAAGAAGAAGGAAAGAAAAAAAAGACGAAGCGTAAAATCAATAACAAAAGAAATATTTTCCCCACCGCCCACACACACATTAAAAATAAAGGAAGTAGCAAACGAAAAGATCCATCTTTATAAAGCTTTTTCGCGCGTACACAGCTTTCTTTTGTCTTGGATGAGCAAAGTTCCACAAATAACGCAGCTTTGGTCGTAGGTCTGTTTACTTCTGTTTCCCCGCGGACTTCCACCACTATACAGGGCCGCTGTACCAGAGACTCCAGGGGATCTGCAGCTGCGAGTCTCCCAGGAAGGTTTTCCCAAGAGCTGACAAGACTAAGGAATAGGAGGGTGAAGGTGCGGAGGTGTGGAAAGAGCGAAAGACGAAAGCGAAGGGCCAAAGAAGAAGCAGTAGGACGAGAAGGAGGAGAGAGGAGGAGGAGGAGGAGGAGGAGGAGGAGGAGGTGAGGAGGAGAGCAAGCGAAAACACTGGAGGAGAGAGGAGACAGGGTATGTAAGGGAAAGAATGAAAAGGGTGAAAGGGGAACAAGGAGAAACGAATGGTGTGAGGCAGTGGGGGAAGGATGATGGAGAGGGAAGAGGGAATGACAGGGTGATGGAGGAGAGATGAAGGGAGGGAGAGCGGCACAGAATGGCAGAGCGGTGCAGGAATGAGGGGGAGAATGGTTCACAAGAGACGACAGAGAGAGAGAGAGAGAGAGAGAGAGAGAGAGAGAGAGAGAGAGAGAGGGAGAGGAGAGGAGAGAAAGAGAAAGAGAGGGAAACACCAATGAAAGGAAACAGAAAACTTGACTTCTTCTTGTCTTCTTGCTAAGTTAGATCCTGTGCCTCTTTGTCCGCATGTATGTATGTCTTTTTTTTATCTTTTCATTTCCTCTGTGTATATCTTCCTTTTTTATGCTTATCTATGTATTTAACTATCTGCCAACCTGCCTGTATAAATGACTTTTCAGGTATCAAATATATGAATGAAGGTGCAGATTAACTACGTGTGTGTGTGTGTGTGTGTGTGTGTGTGTGTGTGTAGATGTGTGTGTGTGTAGAGTGTGTGTGTGTGTGTGTGTGTGTGTGTGTGTGTGTGTGCGTGTGCGTGTGTTTTTGTTTGTGCATGTTTGTTTATTATAATTCATAGAGAGGTGAAATAAAGTGAATAAGTAAAAAATCTTCGTTAGGAATGGATATGAATATTCACGCAATGAAAATATGCCGCTCCATTTACATTTACAGGAGGTTTTACTTTCGTCAAGTTATGGTTGTTTACAGAGGGAGCGAAAAATGTGGAGGGAGAAAAGTGAGTCAGGGAAGGGAAGAAAAAATTATATTTCTGCGAAAAAAAATGGCAAAACCTTATCAGAAGAAATTTGTAAGAAAGTGGTTGGAAGAAGAAGAAGAAGAAGACGAAGAAGAAGAAGAAGAAGAAGAAGAAAGTATAGGAAGAAAAATGGAAAGTTATTATATTGGATTGTTTACGAACACGAGCATACTAAGTAAACAGATCACGCAGGAAAGCATCAGAATACCTGACTTCTGATCTCTAAAAAAAATTCTGATTGGGGCAGAGAAAATTTAGTATTGTTCAATGCCTCAAAATCTCAATTTCTCAACTTGGCACAACCTTCTAGACAACTATCTATCCCCTCTACTTCAATGACACTCACCTGTCACCCTCTTCAACACTGACTATCCTCGGCCTGTCCTTTACTTATGATCTAAACTTAAAATTTCACATCTCATATCTTGCTAAAACAACTACGAAGTTGGGCGTTATGAGTCGTTATCGCGAGTTTTTCTCACCCCTCCCCACCACACAAGTGTTAACTTTGTATAGGGGCCTTTTCCACCTACGTATGGAGAATTCTTCACATGTATGGGAGGGTGATCCACTTCTACTGCTCTCTTGGATATGGTGGAATCAAAAGCTTTTCGTCTTATCAACTCCTTTAAACGATTGTCTACAACTTATTTCTCACCATCGGAATGTTGCATCTCTTGTTATCGTATACTACTATTTTCATTTTCATGCAAACTGCATGCATTCCCTCCTCCCTTCATCTTGCTGCACAAGACTTTCTTTTTTCTCTCACCCGTATTCTGTCCACATCTTTAACTCTCAATCATTCATCTCCTTCCTTGGTAAACTCTGGAACTCCCTGCCTGCTTCTGTATTTCCATTTACTTATAACTTGAACTCGTTTATGAGGGAGGTATCTAAACATTTATCGCATTTTTTTGGATAACTATAGTGACCTTGCTCAGAGACTGGCATCTCAGTGCTTGATCGTTTTTGCTACCCTTGGCTAGTTTTCCTTTCTTACATAAATCAAATAAGGTTAGTATACTTTTAAGGTTATGATTCTGAGAGAGAAATGAAGTCGCCCATTGAAGCGGGACGTCTCCCTGCAGAAGGATGTTCATTCCAGCAATAGGATGTGACATTAGAGTCTGGCTACATCGAATTGCTGACTGGTGACGGCAACATGCTGGAATGCCCACACACACACACACACAGAAGTGCTATCAAGAGTGGTGCGCCAGTGTTCATGATCTGTCCACAAATAACTCTCCGTAATTCCTGTGTGTGGTGAGCTCCCCTTACCGGTATTTGACTCACCGACACCCTCCAGTGTGTGCGTATATTAGCGTGCATGCAGGTAACAGCAACAAGGCGTTCAACACCCATTGACTATGTATAAATGTTTCTCACTTTACTTTACTTGTTCACTGCGACATAAACATGAGTGAAATGTGTGAGTACTTCAATATGCGATCGCCTTGCAGATTTTCGCTCTGAACAGTCCATGGCTATATGATGGAAATGTTTTCTCCTTGGCCAATGTGCGAAGACTATCGTAGTCGTGAGGCGGAGCCTCATGCTACAATTGTAGACTCGCATAATTTAACTGAAGCCTATTCCTTTTAAGTGCCTTTCAAATTTCTTTTTAGTGCAAAGAAAAAAAAATGAAAACTATTATCTGTCTGGTGTTGAGATGTTTTTAGTGCTGTCACTAAGCATTAAAACTTTTCCTAAACAGCTAAGCGATGAATGCACAACCTCTAACGATGCGGAAACAAATTTGCATTTGTAATGGTCATAATTCTAAGGCTAATATATGATTTTCCCTATATTACTGCCTGAGTTTGAAATATAGGGTAAAATTATTAATATGCAACATGGAGAAGGGGTTTTGACAATGAGTGCTGCATGAAACGTTCCTGTATTCCAGAGAGTGGACTGGAGTGACAAGATTGCTTCACCTCTTACCTTTGAGAATACAGACGCACCGAGTACAGTGTGAACAGCCTCGTCGATAAGTGTTCATATAAATGAATATTCGTGCTTTTCAGCTTTTTTTGTGTTGTTCTTTTTCCACGCGCCTTTCTGAATTTACAACAACGATACATAGAGAACATCAATAGATTATAACAATTTTTTATTTGTTTGAGGGTTAATCAAATATCATTAACTTCAGGTGTGTTTTTGTTCTATTTCATTGATATAAAAGTTCCGAGAGAAACGTTATATGACCAAAGAAATAAACGTATTTTTGAGCGAATCTGTCTGCATCTCAGTTGATTGATACACAACAGTTTTCAAAATTTTCAATCGCTCTCAGTTACTTTTATTTTTCTTTTTTACTGGAGTGCTTCGCGTGTAACGTAAATTGCCCAGAGCTAAAACCCAGCTGTGGATACCAGTGAGAGGGAGGTGACAGGACCGGGTCACGCATCCTGAGGCGACTGAGAGCTGCATGCTATTCCTGGAATTCATTTCGTTTTGTGAGTAAAATGAATACTGTTTTGTTTTTAGATCAGTGCCTTAACTTTTCTAACTATTGCAATCAAACAGTCTTCTGATTGCCTCTAAAAGCTTTTCAGTTTGAGTAGACATGACACACCTCGAGTGTGTAAAAAGATGCAGTTGTGAGTCTCCAGGAAGACTACGGAGTTACCTTAAACAAGATTGCATAAACAGAATTGTGTTTTAGGGTTACACCCTTTATTTCATAAGGAACGATTTTTTTATGAAGTGAAAATAATGAAAAGGTGTAGCATAAAGTGTAAAGTATACAAATCATTATCAACTAAAGTGACTCCAGTCGCTGGCAAGGTACGCTGAAGTAAATAAAAGTCACGTCATTCAAGTGAAATGTGTTCGCAGTTCTGCGAGTTGTGCGCCTACAAGAGAGATGATTTGAACATAAAAATGGAGAATAGAAATATAACCCTCCTGGTGCGCGATGCCTGTCAAAGAAATGGACTTTTTTCTTCAGTAGTTGCAATATCCATATTTCTTTACCACTGCTGGTGATGATTTTACAGCAGCAGCAGCAACAGCAACAGTACCATCACCACCAATCAGCAGGAGCAGCAACATCACCACCACCACCAGAAGTAGCAACAACACAGCAGCAGCAGGAGCAGCAGCAGCAACAACGGTAACATCACCACCACCACCAGAAATAGCAACAACAACAGCAACAGCAGCAGCAGCATCAACAACAGCAACAGCAAAGACAACAACAACAACAACAACAACAACAACAACAACAACAACAACAACAACAACAACATCAGCAGCAGCAGCTGTAGGAACAATTTTGACGGCCAAATTTTCTCTGGCCAATCTGACTACGACTGGATCTTCCTTGGACAATCTTGATGACGACTGAATCTTTCTGGACAATCTTGAAGATGGCCAAATCTTCTCTAGCCAAAACTGTCAATGAATGGATAACTTTTGGACAATCTTAATGACGACTGAATTCTTCCCTGGACAATCTTGACGACGACGACTTTACCTCCCTTTGACATTGATGACAGCCAAATCTCCCCTTGCCAACATCTAACATGAAACGTTGAGGAGAATAAATCTTCGGGAAGAAAAACATTTATATTTATTAATTTACTTATAAATTTGTTAATTTCATTGATAATATTATATCGCTAGAATGGTTTTTCGTCATGGCCTCAAGAATCTTCTGGCTTTCTTTACTAAGTGTTGGTTATCCCTTTTAGGATATCGGTGAAACTTTTGTTGTTGCCTTAGACATAACAAAAGCTTTTGATAGAAGCTGGCACAAAGCTTTTATTTCCAAACTACCCTCCCACGGTATATATCCTTGCTTACTTTCTGATCATTCTATTGCTGTTTTGAAGGACGGTTCTTCTAAATCTATTGGTGCTATCCCTCAGGGTTCTGTCCTATCACCCATCCTCATCCTAATATTCATTAATGTTCTTCTAAAGCAAACATCTCATCCTATCTACTCCTAAGCTAATTAATTGTACCACCCTGCACTTTTTCATGTCTTCAGGAAGCAAACAGTGGACGCATGAAATCCACAGTACACCCGGCTTCTGATCTCTCTAAAATTTGTGATTGGGGCAGAGTTTACTTAGTATTGTTCAACGTCTCAAAAATTCAATTCTTCCATTAATGACTTCGACAAAATCTACCAGACAACTATTCTTTATTTTTCGATGACACTCAACTGTCCCCCGTTTTCTATAATGAACGTTTGATCCCTAGCCAAAAAAACTTCTATGATATTAGGTGTTTTGAGTCGTCTCCGCCAGTTTTCTCACTTCTTCAGCTGTTATGGAGTATACTTCCCATCTATGGTGTAGTTTCAGCTCTTTTAGACATAATGGAATCAAAGATTTTCTTCTTATCAACTCATCTCTGACTTTCTTCAGCCACTTTTTCATCGCCGCGATGTTGCACCTCTCGCTATTTTCTATCCTTGTTTTCTTGCCATCTGCTCTTCTGATCTTGCTAACTCCATGCCTCTTTTCCTCTTATTGCCCCGCTGAATAAGATTTTCTTCATTCTCTCAACCGCATTCTGTCTATCTCTTTAATGCAATAGTTAACCAGTATTCCTAATTGTTCATCCCTTTCTCTGGTAAACTCTGGAGCTGCCTGCCTGCTTCTGTATTTTTTTCCGTTCCATGACTTGAACTATTTGAGAAGGACGTTTTCAAGAGACTTATCCTCTAAGTTTGGCTGAAGCTTTCTTCATTGTAAGTGTTTGGAGCCACAGTGGGTTTTTTTATTACAAATTTTCTTGCCATTGCTCCCTTACATAATAAAGAAAACAATTAAAGAGAAAACAGCAGCAGCAGCAGAAGCAGCAGCAGCAACAGCGGTAGTAGTAACAATAACAACAACAACAACAACAAACCACCACCACCACCAACAACAACAGCAACCACAGCAACGACAACAACAACTACTACTCCTAATCCTACCCTTACTACTACTACTACTACTACTACTACTACTACTATACTACTACTACTACTACTACTACTACTACTACTACTACTACTACTACTACTACTAATGCTAATGCTACTACTACTATCTTACCTTTAATAGGTAAAAAAAAAGGGGACTTTGAGCAGAGATGCAGGAGAAAATAGGGAGAGGGGTCATGGAAGACGAAATAAACGTGTTGGAGGAGGAACAGCCGTACTGCTACTGTTACTACTACTACTACTGCTACTGCTATTGCCCAAGCAACCGCGCTACCGCCGCCGCCGCTAGTGTTACTAATGATCCTCTCTCTCTCTCTCTCTCTCTCTCTCTCTCTCTCTCTCTCTCTCTCTCTCCCCTCATCTTCCTCTTTCTCTTTTTTCTGCTGCTGCTGTTGCTGCTGCCTCTGCTATCAGTACGACGCAAGACACCCAACTTCAAGGAAACTGATTTAACAGAAGTTGACATAAAACTTCCTGCTAAGATTTTTTTTAGTAAAAGACAACCAACAATTTTCAGTGAAGAGGACGGGGTCAGTTGGGTGCTATTAAAGAAGAGGGACTAGTTGTCTGGAGGGGGTTGTTTGGGTATGAGTGAAGGAAATGAGTGTTGGAGATCAGTGAAAATGTTTGGTAGTCAATGGGAAATCCACATTTACCATGAAAATTTCACAACTCCAAAAAGATGTGCACTAGAACAAAAAGGTTGGACTATGTGTAATTTTCTATAATGTTTCATAGATAGAGGTAACTGGACAATGACATCAAAGTAATAGACAAGAAGAAAGACTTTAAAGATAAGACATGGATACGAAAGTGAATGATGTAATTGAGTACTAGCAGCCAACTTTAGTTACAAACTTGGATAGAAAGTGGGAAAGAACAGATTATAGATCCCTGTTAATTAGATGCAACATCAAAGTGAAGATCAAAGGAGGAGAGAGTATGTTCCATAATAAGAAACTAGATTTGACACCACAAACAGGGCAGAAATTAATAAAGAAAAGTTGGAGGAAGTATTAAATCATCTTAAAAATTGTCCGAGCTGGGGACATTTCTCCTTTCCCGAGACGGAAAATCAAAGGATCTCCTTAGGATTAAGCATGTTTTATTCGTCGTACATGGTAAGGTTTTCGATTATGTGGCTGTACATTGTGCGTCAGTTGTGGAAAATTTCTAATTTGTTTTTAGCGTTACTGAGCCACAAAAGGGTCACAGGAAGACACAATAAGGCTTGGCGACAAGAACAGCCCCTGCTCACGTCCTTCACCAATGCCACACAAGGATGCACGAAACAGGGAACGTTTTGCATCTGTAACAACAGGTGTTATCTTTGCACAGTTCTCTACGCCTTCCTTGTCCTTCCCCTTCCCCATCTCTCTCTCTCTCTCTCTCTCTCTCTCTCTCTCTCTCTCTCTCTCTCTCTCTCTCTCTCTTCTCTACTCCACTTTCTTATCTTCTCTCCTATCCTTTTATTTCCTCCTCCTCCTCATCTTCATCCTCCTCCTTTTTTTCTACTACTGCTACTGCTACAACTAGTGCTACTATCACTACTACTGCTACTATTCTTACTACTAATAAGAATATCAATAGTGGTGATGTTAATGATTACACTATACCGATAAATAGATACTACTTCTACTGCTACTACTATTTCTGCTACTACCACTACTACTGCTACTACCACTAATAATAATAATGAAGTAATAACAGCAACAATGATAATAAGAAGAGGAAAAGAAAAGGAAGAAGAAAAAGAACAAGAAAAAAGAACATGAACAAGAACAAGAATAAGAAAAAGAGGGAGAAGAACAAGAAAACAACAACAACAACAACAGGAACAGCAATAACAAAAGCAGGGACAACAACAACAACAACAACAACAACAGCAAAATAAACTACAAAATTTCATTAATACTATATTTTCAGAGGGCACCACTGTGTAAACTTTAATAACACAACGATTCCCATCCTCTCTCTCTCTCTCTCTCTCTCTCTCTCTCTCTCTCTCTCTCTCTCTCTCTCTCTCTCTCTCTCTCTCTCTCTCTCTCTCTCTCTGTGTGTGTGTGTGTGTGTGTGTGTGTGTGTTTATTTGGGAGGAAACAACAGCAAAAACAATGATAACAACAACAACAGCAACAACAACAACAACAATTATATTACATAAAATCCTTGATTGTTGCTGGGGGAAAAATTTTGAATACGAGAGAGAGAGAGAGAGAGAGAGAGAGAGAGAGAGAGAGAGAGAGAGAGACTGCATGGGATGTATGTAGCGAACAACACGATAGAAACTTCTCCCACCCTCTGTATAGCACACCCAACAACTCTCTCTCTCTCTCTCTCTCTCTCTCTCTCTCTCTCTCTCTCTCTCTGTCCTCTTTCCTGTCTGTACCTTTCTCTCTTTTGTTCGCGTATGCAAGACTCCTCCTTCTGAACGACAAGAATAGACCTGGAAGAAGATAGAGACGAACGAGTGAATGCAATATCCCACAGCACTGAATTGTAGTCGGCTGCTGATAAACGAACACTCCTCCTTCTTTGGGGCTTAATAAGAAGGTCTTGAAAGTGGGAAGGAATGCTGGAAGGACAGACTGGCTGGCTACACACACACACACACACACACACACACACACACACAGGCACATGCGCAGTCTCTCCCTTCTCGCATAATGGGAACACACCGCACCTCAGGGGATATTGTAAGCAGCAGGAGTCGTGTCATAGTGCTCCCGAGGGGTCTTGGGAGTACCGTACAACGTGGCGGTGCTCTACTATATACGCAGGCCGTCGATTGGGTGTGTTATGCTGCGTTATGCTGTGTTGCCTGTTGGGTTTATCTCTCCCTAACAGGCCTTTACACTCGCCGTCTGCCTCGGCCTCGCTTTCCTCCTGCCCTGTCCTACTTCTCCCCCTCCTCGATCCCTTTCTCGCATCGCCTCACAAAGTTTGTTAGGTACATTCATCGAGAAGACGAGGATGAATAAGGTGCTGGTGAGGGGAGAGCTGGAGAGAGAGAGAGAGAGAGAGAGAGAGAGAGAGAGAGAGAGAGAGAGAGAGAGAGAGAGAGAGAGAGAGAGAGAGAGAGAGAGAGAGAGAGAGAGAGAGAGAGAATTTCAATTTTTCTTAATTACTATTTTTACATGAGCACATTACCTGATGACATATTATTTGATTTTTCATAATATCAGTAAATGATGAGCTGTTATGTCATAATACTCTCTCTCTCTCTCTCTCTCTCTCTCTCTCTCTCTCTCTTTTTCACCAATGCCTTATTCATCCACGTTGATATAAAGCAGTGGCAATAACAAAGAGAAAAATAACAACAAAAACAACACTAAAAGTAATTACTACTTTGACTACTACTACTACTACTACTACTACTACTACTACTACTACTACTACTACTACTACTACTACTACTACTACTACTGCTACTACTGCTACTGCTACTACTGCTACTGCTGCTACTACTCACTGCTACTACCACTGCTGCTGCTGCTGCTGCTGCTGCTGCTGCTGCTGCTGCTGCTGCTACTGCTACTGCTGCTGCTGCTGCTGCTACCACCACTGCTGCTGCTGCTGCTGCTGCTGCTGCTGCTGCTGCTGCTGCTGCTGCTACTACTACTGCTACTACTACTACTACTACTACTACTACTACTACTACTGCTGCTGCTGCTGTTATTGCTGCTATTACTACTACTACTACTACTACTACTGCTGCTGCTGCTACTGGTGGTACATGATCTCTGGTTTGTTAACGTTATTGCTGTTATTCTCATGTTTATAAAAAGAACTGTAGCCTTGAAAATATACAGCTTTAATCAGGAAAATGAATAAACAAACGGCATAGTTACAAACTAGATAAATGAATGACCGTAAAGAAATGGCGTGAAATAAATGGTGAAACAAATTATCTTTATAAAATAGAATACTTTATGTTTGAGAGATGGCACATACTTTTTTTTTTTAACGAGTGGAAGTCATTTGGTATTCTTACATAAAATTTGCGTGAAGCTGTTTTCTTTTTTCATACGAATAATATATTGCTGGAATTTTATTTTACTCATATACAGTACATGCATCCATGAATTTGTCTGGATATTTCATTTAAAGATCCATTTAGTTTGAATTTGTAAAGTGACAAAATGTCTTAAATCTTTATTAATGCCTACCTAGTATCTAGTTACCTTGAAATGTGTCATGTGTGTTATACGATAATGAAAGGATGATTTATTAACACTTTTGGTGTAATAGAATCGACATGGATCTTTCAGCCAGCCTTGTAAGGAGAAATGCATAAGCAGCGCAATGCTGCGTGAAGGTTAACGGCAGCGTGAAGCAGAAACCACTTCTCCTTTGCTAAACCTCATCTTTTCCTCTTTTGAAACACAGGTGTCTGAGGCAACTGACAGTAGCCCCTATTCTGTTTCATCATATTGTTATCTTGTTCCCTCGGCTGTTGACCCTCTCACATAAAGAAAAAACGGTGACTTTGGGTGAGTGATACGAGGCGGTCTTTGCAACCTCCCTGTCTGGCTTTACGCCGTCTTCTGCAACCTGGCAAGTGACGTATGATGCCAGGCCAGCGGGTGATGCTAGTCGGCTGTTGACATACTCATCTGACTCTTCCAGCCCCATGTCTCACCTATCTCCCTCCCTCTTCTCACCCAAGTCTCCCGTGGCCCCTATTCGTACACAACTTACAAATTAACTTCACGCGGACGTGAATTAATTTAGTGTTTCGTGCCTCAACGCTGGAAGACAAGCATTATTAATCAACACTAATGAGGGATTATCAAATGTAGTTTAATTTGAAGTGTTTTTGAACGAGATAATTATTGATGTATACATACTTATCCAATGCTAGGAAATGCTTTTTACTGGTATTCATAATATAAGATACATAGCAAATTAGAATGGAACAATGAAATATCAGATTTTTACCTGAAGAAAATGAAATAGTATCCCAGAATGCTTTATTGTAGTCATGTATGTACTGTATAGAGGCAACAAATTATATATTTCCCCCTAGCCGTGGGGCTATAATTTCCCCTTTTTGAAAACTTTTAAATCGTCCCCTTTGTGGTGGCAGGGAGAGAGTCCCACGGGCGAAAGGAAACTAATATATGTTTTCAAATAATATCCCCGAGAGAGGTGTCGGTCGTAAAGCAGCCGGGCAATGCCTCTCGGCGGGTCTCCGGGTCCCGTTGGTGCCGATAGTCTAATG
The DNA here is from genome assembly GCF_017591435.1 of Portunus trituberculatus. Lineage (NCBI taxonomy): Eukaryota > Metazoa > Arthropoda > Malacostraca > Decapoda > Portunidae > Portunus > Portunus trituberculatus. The sequence continues at coordinate 16,162,357 of NC_059297.1, forward strand.
TATCAGGGGCAGTGAATTTTGTAATGGAAAGTCGGTGTTGTCCGCTGGTCTGTAATGGATTGGGTGATAGATAAGGCTGCCTGTATGGCCTCCACTCTGCCACTCGTCTGTTACAACGCGACGCAGATAAACGCTTCCTCTTATCTCTGAAATATAAAAGAATGAAAAAAAATCATAGCAAGATAAACAGAATGAGTGGCTGAAATAACTTTACGCGGCTGGGCTTGAGATAAGCCCCGTGTGATGCTTGCCTCTGTCAACAGTTTGGGAGGAAGGTGTGTTTTTACACATAATGATAAACAAAACATTTTCAACAGCTATTTATTTTCTTTTTCTCCCTCTATATCTCTTGCACTCTCTGACTTTGTTGCCAGACCAGCGGGAAATTACTATTCCAATTTCATAAACACACCACTCTCCTTTGATGTGTCTCACCAACCTACAACACCTGTGGAGACTAAAATTATTAACTCAGATAGCAATGGCCTGACACCTCCAGATATTGGTTTATTATAGAGCTGAGGATGCAAGACTTAGGGACAGTGAGGTGGCTAATAAGCTAATAGGAGCGTTGGTCAGGGAGGGATGCAGGTGTACAAAAGAAGCATTAAGTGAGGGACTGGTTGAGGGCGGAGAGAGTAAAAGAAGAATAGATCTTCAATGGGATATGAGGTATTATAGTATAAGCCATGAGGAACTTTGATCAAGATACAGCTGACGACAATACCGAGGAACATATTAGATGCTTGGCGAATAGGGAGAGACAGAGCGGGAAATGGGAGGGTGGGAGTTAGAGAGGGCATAGCAGAGTTATGTAGGA
>NC_059297.1:16165676-16170676 GCF_017591435.1 Portunus trituberculatus
TTCCCGTCTTTCACTAAGCTTACACGTTCTAAATTCATATTTATCTTTATGAATCTTACTTGTATATTTATACGTCATTATCATTACTATTATTTTGAGTGTTGTTCATTATTGATTTTTTTCGTGGTATTATGCCATGAGTTCATGAGTCTATTTATGGGTCTGTTTGGGTTCACTAGTCAGTCACTCAATCACTCAGTCAACCACTACATTAGATAACCAATCTATTTATCTATCCGTCTATCTATCTACCTATCTATTTATCTATTTATCTATATCGACGCAGTTTCTATAGTTCTTATAGCTTAACTATCATAGACATACCTATCATTAGATCAAACTGATAGTCACTCAATCATTCATTCCATCAGTCAACTAATCATTCAATTTGCCTACCAGAATATCAACAGGCGCCCCTAATCAGCTCATTACTATTCAATGGTGTCTTTTCTTTTCCCGCACCCTGTGGCACCCTGGGCTGCAAGCAGGGTAGAATGCTACCAAGGTTTCTGCGGCACACAGTGTGAGTGTGAGTGCCTCCCGTGCTTCACCGGCCCATCCTGCACTTCGTATGGTAAGTGTTTCTGCTAGGGTAAGGAAGGGTGCAGCAAGTAATAAGTAAGGAGGCTGTTTCACGATTTGTAAGCAGACAAAAAATAAACAGGATGCAGAGGCTGAGAGGAATGACACTGAGGACGTGTACTGTGTTAGATTTGTATCATTGTAAATTTCATTATCATCACGTGTGCTTCGTGTTGCGAAAATTCTGTTTCCCTTGCAAGAGTTATATATATATATATATATATATATATATATATATATATATATATATATATATATATATATATATATATATATATATATATATATATATATATATATATATATATATATATATATATATATATATATATATATATATATATATATATATATATATATATATATATATATATATATATATATATATATATATATATATATATATATATATATATATATATATATATATATATATATATATATATATATATATATATATATATATATATATATATATATATATATATATATATATATATATATATATATATATATATATATATATATATATATATATATATATATATATATATATATATATATATATATATATATATATATATATATATATATATATATATATATATATATATATATATATATATATATATATATATATATATATATATATATATATATATATATATATATATATATATATATATATATATATATATATATATATATATATATATATATATATATATATATATATATATATATATATATATATAAAGCTTTGTTGTGTAGAGTTCCATTTTCTATTTAAAGTTTGATATTCAAATCAGGTAATTTGTTCTGAATATGACTGTCAGTACCTGACCGTAGCCACTATCATTTTTTTTTATTTAATACAGAGCATAGAAAAAATAGGCAAATAACTGTTTGTACAATCCATGGAATGAAACGGCCACACGGCAAAAATCATCCTTCAGTGTTGATACTAACCCAACAAACATTTCTGCTCTCTATGAACATTAACCCTTTTGCCCTGTGTTTCAGAGGACATGTACGGCCCCAGGTTCGCCATCCGTGAGGACACAGTGATCCTGGAGCCACACCACACAGGTCAGTGGCCTTCCGACCCTCCTCGTAGTATCACTCTTAGTTTGTTTCACTTCTCCGTTCCCTCCCTTCCCCCTAGTAGGCCTCATTCTCTATTAAAAAGTAGTCTCAGAAGTCGGAAATCAATGTCCTTGGATCCCTGTTTGCCCTTATCGGACACTCTCCAGCGTCAGAAGTATCGCCTGTCGCTGAAGAACTCCATTCCGCCGCCTGCAGTACGGAGCACGACTTCCCGGCGGCGACACCTTGAACGTTGATTTATGATGATGCTAATGCTTTTTCCTTACGCTAGTCTGTTGCCAAGTCAATACACGTTCATTATCATTGTGAAAATTGACATTTAAATGTACTTTCATTATGGTGCTGACATTGACGACAACATTGTATTTTAATGAGACGTATGTTCATAGCGGAATTAATTCCATCAGCTAAGTTTAAGGACAGTCCTCTGGGCCTTTTCATTGATTATATTTCCTTAGATGGCACCAGTTAAGGTTCTCAATATATATATATATATATATATATATATATATATATATATATATATATATATATATATATATATATATATATATATATATATATATATATATATATATATATATATATATATATATATATATATATATATATATATATATATATATATATATATATATATATATATATATATATATATATATATATATATATATATATATATATATATATATATATATATATATATATATATATATATATATATATATATATATATATATATATATATATATATATATATATATATATATATATATATATATATATATATATATATATATATATATATATATATATATATATATATATATATATATATATATATATATATATATATATATATATATATATATATATATATATATATATATATATATATATATATATATATATATATATATATATATATATATATATATATATATATATATATATATATATATATATATATATATATATATATATATATATATATATATATATATATATATATATATATATATATATATATATATATATATATATATATATATATATATATATATATATATATATATATATATATATATATATATATATATATATATATATATATATATATATATATATATATATATATATATATATATATATATATATATATATATATATATATATATATATATATATATATATATATATATATATATATATATATATATATATATATATATATATATATATATATATATATATATATATATATATATATATATATATATATATATATATATATATATATATATATATATATATATATATATATATATATATATATATATATATATATATATATATATATATATATATATATATATATATATATATATATATATATATATATATATATATATATATATATATATATATATATATATATATATATATATATATATATATATATATATATATATATATATATATATATATATATATATATATATATATATATATATATATATATATATATATATATATATATATATATATATATATATATATATATATATATATATATATATATATATATATATATATATATATATATATATATATATATATATATATATATATATATATATATATATATATATATATATATATATATATATATATATATATATATATATATATATATATATATATATATATATATATATATATATATATATATATATATATATATATATACATATACATATACATATATATATCATATAGATATATTATATAGATAGATGCATAGATACATAGATAGATAGATACATAGACACATAGATAGATAGATGGATAGATAGATATACAGATAAATAGATAGATAGATAGATACATAGATACATAGATAGATAGATGGATAGATAGATATACAGATAAATAGATAGATACATAGATACATAGATAGATAGATGGATAGATAGATATACAGGTAAATAGAAAGATAGATACTGATACACCTAATGTACACACACACACACACACACACACACACACACACACACACACACACACACACACACACACACACACACACACACACACACGCGAGCACACACACACACACACACACACACACACACACACACACACACACACACACACACACACACACACACACACATACATACATACACACACGCGCGGGCTCGCGCTTTACAGCGTTAAAGTGTCACCGAAAAAATATATTTTCCACTCTTTTCGTCATACATGGTGGAGGCGGATTTCATTGTGGTATTTAATTTTCTCCGAATGTCCACCTGCGGCGGCGGCGGTGACGACGACGGTGGTGGTGACGGCGGCGTCGGCATTTTGAAACGCAGTGGAGGGAGGCGTGTTGGGGAGGGAAAGTGGAAGTGGCAGAGGTAAAGGATCGGTAGTTCTGATTGAAATATATTGTGGATGGTGAAAGGAAACATATAAAAAAGAAATAGCATTTTAGGATTGAAAGTTGAATCGGATGGCTAGAAATGACTGAAGAGGAAGAGAGGGAAAAGTGTGATACAGGAAGGAACGGAGCGGAAGGAAATGAAAATTGGTCAGAGAAGAAGGCAATCAGCCGACAGCTTTTAGGTTTCACTTACCTGCTTCATAAAATCATATGAGTATACATTTATTTTTAAATGCTACTTTTATCTGAGTGTTGGCGGCTGCTAATCGGCGCCAGGCTCCCAAGGACAGTGGCGAGAACTGAAGCCTGAAACGCATCAGTAATGGCATATAATGATATTGAGTATGCACTCTGAAGTCACCACTGTTTAGAATTGTTAGTTGTATATCGTACCAAACAATAAAGAAATAATGACGTGAGAAGTAAAAATATGTTCAGTTAACTGTTCAGTGTGGAGTGTTTGTGATGAACCTAAAACACTGCAAGCACACAAAATGTCCCGCGAGGACGGTCGATGTACATATTATAAACTCGGATGGCCGTAATGATGTTTGTAATGTAATACTTGCAGAAAATTGTATTTTTATTCATAATTGCACTATTTTCTTTTATCATATTCAAAATTATTTTACCTCGGTGTTTGTTATTTTCCGAAATACAATTTACTTCATCCAGGAGTAAGTGTTGGTCACGAGTCTTGAACTGCGGCAAGGCGTGGTGGCGGCACCGCCTCGCCTCCCACCCCCACACTGCTGCTGAACTGTGACCTTTAGCTGCGAGGCACCACTCATTCATTTGCTAAATTTTGATAGAAAGTGAATAAATATATATATATATATATATATATATATATATATATATATATATA
>NC_059297.1:16173176-16180676 GCF_017591435.1 Portunus trituberculatus
TCTTAGTAACTGAACTTTTAATGATAAACATGCGACTATTTATTGAAATGATATTCTTTACAGCTAGCTTTGAAGGTGATATTAAATTCATCAGGCTTCTTGAAATGCTTCCTCTCTCTCTCTCTCTCTCTCTCTCTCTCTCTCTCTCTCTCTCTCTCTCTCTCTCTCTCTCTCTCTCTCTCTCTCTCTCTCTCTCTCTCTCTCTCTCTCTCTCTCTCTCTCTCTCTCAAGAGTGGATATGTGTGAGTGTGTGTGTGTGTGTGTGTGTGTGTGTGTGTGTGTGTGTGTGTGTGTGTGTGTGTGTGTGTGTGTGTGTATTCATTCCCCGCATACATTATTGCTCATTGCGGCGGCAGCCACGCTTGGCGTGCAAGCTGAATTCTTTACCACAGCGATGCTCCACACGCGCTCCTCCTTGTGCATTATCAGTTACGCTGTTTTTCTCCTCCTTTATCTGCCACCCTCGTGTCTCACACCAGAAGACCTCGCAGCAGCTTACACGAGACCTTTGGTAACCTTGACTCGCTTTAAATAGGTGCCGTATCTTATAACACTTGATTTGTACCTTCGCAAACACTAATTTTAAAGACCAAGGAGGCAATTACTCGGCTTCTCGTAAGTGTTTTTCCAAAGAGGGTAGAGAATTCTTGTCAAAGTATAACCAGATTCATGAATATACCCTTGAAAACCTTAATAACTTCCGTCAGAGTCTGTTGAAAGTAGTGGAGATAAGACGCTCAAGTGCTTCAGGATGCGGCGTTATTTTAGCTTCTTTGTGCCTCACTTGAATAATCATTGCGGTTTACGTACGTTATCGTCGTCGTTGTCGCCTCTCTATCTTCTTCTGAATTTAGGAAGAAGAATACTGGTAGAGTTATTTTACGGATTTATTGTGTTGTTAAGATGCACTTCATTTTTTATTTTGGAATGCATTAATATTTATTAATGCTATTTGTAGCTCTCTCTCTCTCTCTCTCTCTCTCTCTCTCTCTCTCTCTCTCTCTCTCTCTCTCTCTCTCTCTCTCTCTCTCTCTCTCTCTCTCTCTCTCTCTCTCTCTCTCTCTCTCTCTCTCTCTCTCTCTCTCTCTCTCTCTCTCTCTCTCTCTCTCTCTCTCTCTCTCTCTCTCTCTCTCTGTGACACGCCATTTTCTGCCATCATATTCTCATTTTTATGTTATATAGGTATGGTTTCTCTCTCAAGCTCTTGCTCTCTCAGAATTTTCTCTCCCTCTCTCTCTCTCTCTCTCTCTCTCTCTCTCTCTCTCTCTCTCTCTCTGCTCTCTCTCACACACACACACACACACACACACACACACACACACACACACACACACACACACACACACACACACACACACACACACACACACACACACACACACACACACCTCTCCTATCACTTCACATCTGCCTTGCTTTTCCACTCCTACTCCACAGCTGCCTCAGATTACACTCACTTTCACCCCGCTGCTCATCCCCCTGTCAAGACTCAGGCAGCTTCAAGGTGTTTATCTCCTCTCTACTCTTACATGTTCCTGCTCCTTATCTTCCACCACCACCACCACCACCACCACTGCTATTGCTGCCATGACTACCACTACCACAGACACCGACAGCTACTTCTCCTACTCCTCCTGCTTCGCTTTCTTTTTTTTCTTTTTTTTTCTTTTTGTCTTTTTGTTTTGTTATTAGAACCATTACCTACTTGTACATGTTTTTGTTCCTCCTTGATTTTTTTTTCTTGTTCTTCTCTTGCATCTGCACCATCTTTTTCTCTTTCTTCTCCTCCTTCTCCTCCAGCCCATCACCCCCTCCCTTTCCCCACCTCCCTCCTCCATCCTCCTCCTCCTCCTCCTCCTCCTCCTCCTCCTTCTCCAATTTTTCTTCCTCAATACCTCCATTTTCTCTCGCGCACACCTGAACAAAAATATGCAAAGTGTGAAAAGTTAGAAGATGCACGGGGAAGGAAAACATCGGGTGAAAAAAGATCGAGATACTGTACTACCTTCAGATATGCATTTGATTTCAGCGTGTTTGTTCAAGGAAAAAGTCAGTGAATACTAATGAATTAAAGGTTGATTTTTTATTGTTATATCTGATCAAGTAGCGCGCACACACACACACACACACACACACACACACACACACACACACACACACACACACACACACACACACACACACAGACTTTTTCTTTCTCTATCTATCTATCTATCTATGTATCTATTTATCTATTCATCTATCTATCTATGTATCTCTCTCTCTCTCTCTCTCTCTCTCTCTCTCTCTCTCTCTCTCTCTCTCTCTCTCTCTCTCTCTCTCTCTCTCTCTCTCTCTCTCTCTCTCTCTCTCTCTCTCTCTCTCTCTCTCTCTCTCTAAGGTTACAAAACGGAAAAATACTTGTATTTTACGATAGTTAATAAAAGATGCCAGCTTTTAGCTCTTCAGTTCTTGTTGTAATACATTTTTTTTCTTTACTTTCTTATTTCTTAAATATTTTTTTCGATATAGATGGTTTCATATTTCCTTTTTCTCAAGTTACAGTATTTTTCAATGTGATGTGGAGAGAAAAAGAAAAGAAATTCTCTATGTTCACATTTGCTGTCATAGTTTTATGCTTTTTTATTATTTTTTTATTTTTCTGTAAGCAATCAATTTTTCTTTCCTTAACCTCACTGCATTCACCAATACCACCTGCGCGCCTCCTCCGTGATAAGACGATGCTCAGACTCGAGGGCATCAGAAAGATGGAAAAAAAAATATATTGAGGTAAAATAATCCCGGGATGTAGAGAAAAAATGCGGCGGGAATATTTTTGCCCGAGCGTTGAGTGTCTGAGCAGAGTGTAGGCGGGAGATCGACACCTTCGCCTATACATGGTCTTATTGTGCCAATCGCGTGAAAAGGGTGAGTGTTGGGTATGTGCCTCGGTGGGTGAAGGTGCTCCTCTGCTCTCCTTTGGTGCGCTCTGAGGGAGACAAGAACCTTAGAGACCGCTATTACCATCCAGGTGAGAAAATAACCAGGTACGCAACGTTTGGAAGCCTGGAGACGTACACACGCCCAGGTGAGCCGAGGTTAGGAATAGAAAGGATAGAGACACCACATAAATAACCGTAGAGAAAGGAGAAACGGTGACCCGTAGTGTGAAAATAACTACGACAGAAAATTGCGATTAAGAAAGAGTTAATCGTTTTCCGTCCAAGGTGATCATCAGAGAGGCAAGTCGGTGTTGCTTCCATTCCCAATGGAACTGAAGAGTTATATTTGCCCTCTGTATGTCAGTCCGACCTATGAAAATATGCTATTTGCCTTGGAAAGAAACGCGTCTATCTTTATTTTGCCTTGATCTGTAAAAGGGATATACTAAAAGGAAGAGTTTGTTTCTCACTGGACACAGCTTGGTTCTGGAAGTATGTAAAGGAAGGCAGTCCTAAGGGAGTGTGTCTCGGCACCGCTTTCTCTGCAAGTGGTGAAAGTCTCTGGGGTCCCAGTAACTTGGCCGTCTAAGGGAGGATTGTGGAATGGAGCCTGGACACACCCACCTGTACTCGCCGGCCGGGCCTCCTGTGAGCGTCGATAAAAGCCCGCGCTGTGGCCAACCTGAGAGACAAGGTGGATCCCCTGTCCACTGGGCCAAGTTTAGCTGCGTCGCCCTTAGTGGAATGAAGAAAGTGGAAGGTATTACCCTTCCTCCTAAGACTATTTTCCGTGGCCATTATTGCAGCGCCGTAAAGTAACTAGGCACGGTAGAACAATCCTAACCCACCCACCCCCACCTCTCGCCACTCTACTCCAGCCCAGCTCGCCTCATCTCGCCCAGCTGCATCTCCACCCACTCCACCTCTCCCTGCCCAACCGCATCCTGCCTCTTCCCACTTCGTCCGACCATCCTCTTTTATTCGGCTTCATCCCTCCTCGCCTTATCTAGCATCGCTCCTCCATATCATATCATGCTCCACCCCGTTTCGCCAATCATCTACACTACTTCCTTCTTCACTCCTCCCAGCACCGCTCCACTCCACCAGCCAACCCCATTCGCAGCGCCCCTGAGCGTCATCCACCTTGTCTCGAGCCAAGACGGCATGATTTTTTGCAGGTTTATATCAGAGGGCAGTAAAAAGGGAAGAGGAAGCTTCCTCAAAGCATAAGACACCACGAAAGTCTTCCAGGAGAGGTGGAGGAGAAACCGCCGCCGGGATCAGAGGGGCTGAGTGGGGAAGTGGGGATGAGATGGGGGGATTTTCGCTTTTCATTTATTTATTTTCTATTTTTGTTTTCAAGAATAGTGAAGGCAGAGGGAACTGTATCAGAGGAAACGCCTTTGTTGGTTGCTCAAGATTTTTACTATCTTACTCAAGGGACGCCACTGGTAAATATATCAGGATCCCTCGCTGTCCTGCGGTGGCGGTGGTGGCAGTGGCGGCGGCGGCGGCGGAGGCGGCGGCGGCGACGCTGGTGGTGCGGAACCCATCGTAATGTTCGTTGATATTCGAGTCTCAGAGACTCGGCATTCACGGCGTGGAATCGTATCGTGCATACGTATCTATATCTTCGCCATTTATTGTTCCTCTTGAATATAAGACTGCTTGAGATCATGGATAAGAAATAAATGCCGGAATATCACGATTTTAGCCTCGGGCAAGTTATATATATATATATATATATATATATATATATATATATATATATATATATATATATATATATATATATATATATATATATATATATATATATATATATATATATATATATATATATATATATATATATATATATATATATATATATATATATATATATATATATATATATATATATATATATATATATATATATATATACTGCAGCCTGGGAAGGAGGGAAAAGTTACTGAATCGGTATTACGAGGAAGGGGAAGAGAGAACTTGATCACTGTAAGGAGGAGCGGAAGTCTGCCGGAATATAAGACGGAGGGAAGGTTACTTGTTGATGGCGGAATAGCAGGTCATGGAGAGCTGGTAGAGGTTAATCACTTGAGGGATCCAGAAGGGACCGTTTTCTGTGGAGGGTTGGAAAGGGAGGACCAGATCAATGGAAGGGGGCGGGAAGGGTGACTCAATTCGCTATGAGGGACGGACTGGTGGGGATGAATCTGTCTATTTCAGTGTGGAGGAAGTGTGGTATCTCATATCGTGGAGGAGGAGTCGCCTTTACCGTGGAAGGACTACCAATACGTAATGTGGGAGGAACGCTTTGCTTATAATGAAGGGAGGGGCGGTTTTCCTACATCGTGGAAGCCACGAGGAAAAGTACATTTGCATGCCAGGAGAAAGTTTTTACAAGAAGTGATGGGGAGTTACAAGTCACTCCTGAAATAAAAAGGAGAAAAGCAAAGATACACTATGAATAAATTGAACGATAGATCAATAGGAGAGTTACTACAATTCAGTCAATCGTAAAAAAGAGACAGAAAGAAGAAAAGATACACTGTGAATAAATAGACCGATAGATCAATGAAGAGGTAATTTCCTATTCTAACATTTGAAAATTGTTTTGAAAGAATGTCATACTAACCTTACTAGGAAAGAACGAGTCACTTCTTTCATGCTACGAAATGGGTGTCTTAGATCGATATGGGGAGACAAGTCACTCGCTTCCGTAGCTTCGTCAAAGAAAGGGAGAGAAAGAGAGAGAAAGGCGGCGGGGTGGAAAACAAGACATACTCCAACATCTAAGACAGAATTTTTTTTTTTTTTTTTGTTTGTTTTTTTGTTTTCTGGGGATGGAGGGCGATTCCATGGACTTACCTTACTGCCGACCCCTGGAAGTGCACACGCGAGTTCAGCAATTGGCATGGTTGTTAAATAAGTTAAGGAGAAAACTCTGCGAAAGTTACAGACAGGAAGGGCGCTGAAAACACCTTCTCCTCCTCGCCTTACGTCCTCATAGTGCTAAAAACAAACCTCCAGTCGAACCGAGGCGCCCCAACACTAACACCGAGAACGAGCATCAATGGATACTTTGCGTGCTAGGGAGAATATGCTTCTCTTCCTCTCATCTGGCCAGCTCTTGAATTTTATTAACACTACCTCATTTTTTTTTTCTGAGTTTTCATTCTTTTTATAGGGGTTTTATTCTATATATACACTTCACGACATTAAATTCAGATTTCATGTGTAATTTTATCATAAAAAAATATAGATGAAAAATTATGCAACATTTTTTTTTAAACGTATAATGACATGAAAGTCGCTTTTGAGAGCCTTTTCCTGCAGCAGCGCGAGGCTCCGGTCCGGCCTGGCTTTGCAGATTAACGTGAAGCGTTCGTTCACCTGAGAGGGCAAAAAATAATGACCAGGGCGGAGGCAAAGCAAATATCAAACAGGAAAAAGCAGAAGGGGAGAGAAGAGCTGCATTCGGACGTCCAGAGCTGCCTCATTCGGACACAGGCTCGCAGACATGCACGCACGCTCACGCATTTACCCCCCTACCTCCACCACACACACACCACACACATTTTTTTTCCAGTCACATTTTCTCTGACACTCTACAAAATAATGGCGGCGAGACAAAGTAAGTAATGGCGGCAGACCACCACCACTCCAAACTCCACATCCCTCCCACAAGTCTTAAGCAATACAGTAACTCATAGGATTTTCCAAAGTTCAATAGAAATGATTCACTTTCATGCCCGGGTGGATGGGTGAGTGTTCCTACGCCTCGATCTAGACCGGAGGTTAGATTCGGGCAATAAATTCTTGTAAAAGCATGGCAGAGAGAGAGAGAGAGAGAGAGAGAGAGAGAGAGAGAGAGAGAGAGAGAGAGAGAGAGAGAGAGAATTTCTAGCAGCAATGTCCCTTTCCACGAGCGGGTCTTCAGAAAATATGTATTTGTGCAAACCATTCCACATAAAGAGAGATGAAATAGAGGCACATTATCATTATTATTATCATTACTAGCAAGGGATGAGTCGCTTGTCTGGTGGGAGCCCCTTAATAGCACTGGAATTAGATCCCCTTTGAGCATTTAATATTTGAGTAATCCGCGGCTTGTGCTCTCGTTTCCCCTCTCTCATTCATGGTGACGGGTGGTGACGGTGTGGAATAGTGGATGGCGATTACTGGGATGATAGTGATGGTGTGGCGTCGAATGGTGATGGAATAAAGGACGGTGATGGATGGAGATAAGTGGTAATGAGTGTGAGAGATTGTCATAAGTGGTGCGTGGTGGTGGGCTATGGTGGGTGGTAATGGCTGGTGATGATTGGTGAGGGATATGGTCGATAGTGGTGGTGATGGAGTGTGTTTGGTCAGCAGGATTGGAGATGAGGAGTGAAGCGTGGGAAATGATGATGAGTGACGAGTGATGAGTGAAGGATTGCAGTGAGTGTGAGGAAGAATGATAGTGAAATTACAGAGATATTTATATATTTTCCCCCTTTTATTTGTTATCAAGGAGAGAGAGAGAGAGAGAGAGAGAGAGAGAGAGAGAGAGAGAGAGAGAGAGAGAGAGATA
>NC_059297.1:16185676-16193176 GCF_017591435.1 Portunus trituberculatus
CTTTCCATATACGTATGTTTTCGTGGTTGTAACTTTCGTTCACACGCTATTCGAGGATTTCTCTATGGAGTGTTAATAAAGGTAAACTGGAGTGTTGTTTACAGAATTTGGGTAAAGAAAAGTGTGAATTCTTCAGTTCAAACCATAGTGCATTTACATCAAGGCAGCAGACACGGTCCTGTTCTTCCATATGCACGAGTTTCCCCTTCAGTTGGAAGACAGGCACGTTTGCAGCAACATGTTGATCATTTATTTCTCTGGGGCGTCAATGGCAGCGAGGGACGTGCAGTCTTTCGAAGTCTGGCCAGGGCTTCACCTCAGTGTGTGGACATTCCTGGGTTGCTCGCTCACTTAACAAGAAAATATTTTTCATTAAGAGAGCTGTGCCTAGAAGTGTTCATGGTATAGAGCTAATTACTCAGTGAATTATAAAACAAAATAGAATATATATATATATATATATATATATATATATATATATATATATATATATATATATATATATATATATATATATCTCTTTCTCTCTCTCTCTCTCTCTCTCTCTCTCTCTCTCTCTCTCTCTCTCTCTCTCTCTCTCACACACACACACACACACACACACACACACACACAGAGGACCGGGGTTCAATTCCCCGGCTGGGTGGAGATATTTGGGTGTGTCTCCCTTCACGTGTATCCCCTGTTCACCTAGCAGTGAGTAGGTACGGGATGTAAATCGAGGAGTTGTGACCTTATTGTCCCGGTGTGTGGTGTGTGCCTGGTCTCAGGCCTATCCGAAGATCGGAAATAATGAGCTCTGAGCTCGTTCCTTAGGGTAACGTCTGGCTGTCTCGTCAGAGACTGCAGCAGATCAAACAGTGAAACACACACACACACGTACAATATATGAGTTCGTGAGCCGCTAGATCATTGGTGTGTCGAATGCAAGGCAAGTATGGACCAAGGGTGGATTGAATCCACGCGACATACGTGTTTGCTGCGACACCTGACAATGCGTTTGCTATTTGTTATTCCTTGGGGATGTCGTGTCCAAAATCCAGACACAAGTTGTAGCGGCTTTGAGGAACAGCTGACTATCGCGACGTTTGGAAGACTTTCCCTTTTTTTAATATATCTTTTTCATTGCATCATGGACATGGAATATACTAGAACACATCGTTTTCTTGCATTAAATTTGTGTAACGTGTAATTAAGTTTTCACAGTAATGTAGAAGACAACTCGTGCTCTGTACATGTAGGCTCGCTAATCGCAGTAATGATTGAGGCGATGCAACTGTAGATATACGTAAGTAAGAGAATAATCTTTATATTTCAGGTGTTGTGTACAAAGCAACTGCAGAAGATGAAGACCTAGGGCTCACCTGTCCACTCGGTCCGGGCCGCAACAGTCGCTGCCCATGCGCTTCTATTCGATATGAAATTTTCACTCATGAACGTGGCCAGCGCACACCACACAGTCTCTTTACCATTCATCCCTCCTCTGGACAAGTGTTCCTGCAGCCGGGCACTACACTACAGCCTAGTGTCCGCCACCAAGCACTAGTTGTCGCCTCGAGTGAGTGCTGTAATTACTTTTTTACTGCATTTATGTTGTTTCACTCCCTGATGAGCATAGACGACTAACGCGTGTTCTGCATCCCCTCAACTACCTTTTGTCTGGTAAAGAGACTTCTAACCATAATGTTTTCACCAGGTATCAACGGCAGCAGGGAGGAGGGACTCCTGCCGCTGTACGACGTGCAAACTCTAACAGTGATGGTTCGACACAAGGACTCGCTGCATGACCTTCTGCAGGACCCCTTGCTTGACCAACTCAGACACCACTTTGTTCAGGTAAAAGTCCACCATGCCTGAATATGATTGCACGAGATATTACCAGCAGGTGAAAGTTGAGACTGGAGTTCTATAGCAGTAAGGGTAAAGGGATTGGGTGTGCAATTTTGATTTAGTTATGCAATTCACATGTCATTTCATTACCTTCCCTAAAGTGCTCTGTAACATTTCTAAGCATTTTTATTTGTTATTTTTTTCGATGAGCGTATGATTCAACACTTTACGTTGCAGCTCATTTTCATGCAGGAACATAAATGGGCTCCTAAAACACACACACACACACACACACACACACACACACACACACACACACACACACACACACACACACACACACACACTTCTGTCACTTGATTTGGATCAGTATGACTGCAGTATCGCCAGTGTTTTAGCTCGGTGTCATAGCAGTGATTGCCTCAAGAAGAGAGTCTGAAGTAACAATCATTTTTCACCGTTCAGGATGCTTTCTTTGGTACCAACTTCATAAAAGAGAAAAGTGACTCCACCCATGAACCCCATGACCACCACCATCAGAGGGAAAGCAACCACCTCCAGAACAGTCTTGCCAGCCACACTAGCCACGCTACGACCTTGAGTTACCGACGAGGCGGTGACCTGACCTCTTGGGAGAAACAGGTGACAAAGAACAACCAGGTAAGTTGACCTGAATGGATGACTTTAGACTCATACAATGGGACTGAGTGGGTAAGAATTGAATGAAGTGTGAGTCACATGAGTTAGTGAAATGAGAATCATAGAATTTAATGAACTGAGTCACAAAAGTCGATTAGATTAGAGCCTTATAATTGGATACGTTGAGTCATGTAATTGGATGAACTGATAATTACATTACTGGATGAGCAAAGGATATTAAGGAATTGACAGTGACTGAATTGAAATGACATACTTTAATATAATGAAGTGAGAGCTCTAACAATGTATTAACTGGTGAACTGAAAACTGAGAATGGAATAACATATTTAACTGAATGACGACATAACTGCATGAACTGAGAGTCACTGATATGAAGTCACAAAACCAGATAAAAGCGATAGTTATGAAACTGGATGAATTGGAACGACGGAACCGAATGAAATAGGTCACAGCACCGGATGATTAGAGATATACACGAAAGTTCTTGTTTGCGTGTCCAGGCGGCAGGCAGGCAAAACACATTTCCTTGCACTAATTGCGAACTTTCTCAACTGGGATGGAAAAATCCTGTCACACAAACAGATACCAGCGCTCATAATCTCGTCGTCAGTTAGCTACGTGGCGCTTCATGCCTCGCAATATGATTAATTAGCAATATTACGATTCTACTCACGATACATAATTTCAGCGATGGACTCTTTAATCTTGGAGAGTACGTATCTATACACCATGTCTTTCCAGGTGGAGATGGTGTGGGAATGGCTTGCGTTGAGATGAAAGGTAATGCAGTTCCAAACAATTTTGAATACGATGAATGCTGTGACATTAATAGCGATAGTGAAGAAGCTGATAGGAAGGACAGTTTTTTGGCTGTGAAATTAGTAGCGACTGTGAAGATGAACGACATTTTTGGTAAGCTAATGCTTTAAGAATAATAGTAATATTAAGGAAGATTAACCCCTTCAATACTGAGACACATTTTTACCTTGATATTTGTGAACGATTAGACCATTTTATTGATATCA
Source organism: Portunus trituberculatus (assembly GCF_017591435.1). Classification (NCBI taxonomy): domain Eukaryota; kingdom Metazoa; phylum Arthropoda; class Malacostraca; order Decapoda; family Portunidae; genus Portunus; species Portunus trituberculatus. The sequence continues at coordinate 16,189,192 of NC_059297.1, forward strand.
GGAAAGGTCTATGGAGGCCATACGATTAATGGCCACAGTCTTCATTCACTATTCTAATGCTCCACATAAGTTTCTGAGGTTGTACAAAATCACCAAGCAGTAAGCAGAATGAATATAGGAACGTGTCATGGTACTCAAGAGGTTAAAGGAAGGACATCATTTAGTTGAACGAAGATGGTGGGAAAATGAAAATGATAATAAAGATACTCGTGATATAGAGAAGAGCAGCTTTAGATAGAATGAAGACGGTGACATGACGAAAGCGAGAGTAGAGAAGTAAAAAAAAAAAAAAAAAGAAAGATAATTTTAAGCATAATATAGTCATTGCGTGAAGATTGTGATATTAAACATAAGATAAAGGAGGACGCTCTTGAATAAGTTAATAACTATTCACGGTATCAACTGTGGAAAGGAACATTATTGAGTTGGTTTACCTCAAATGCATTTCCCGTCATTAATTATTTCACCGCCGCGTGGGAGATGACGCGACTCAGTGGAACCTGATATTCAACACAGGGAGCCGCGATACTGTTCTGATTTCCTTGACACGCAGAGAACGTAATACTGGTGTGGTGAGAGCAGTTGTGGTCTGATGAGTCCGTTAATAATATTTCCTGTGTGAGGCGGAATCCTTGAGACCTACTTCTCCTCGTCCCTGATGTCAATGAAGGGATAATGATGATAGTGGTACTGGTTGTTCTGGTGTGATGGTGTTAATTAACTTCGTGGAGGTGGTAGTGCTTATATGGTGGTGTTTGTGGTCGTTGTGGTACGTGTTATGAAGGTGCTGCTTCTCGTGGTGGTGATAATGATGGTGGCGGCGATTCATGATCGTGTGGTGATAATGATGGTGGTTATCATAGTTGGGGAAAAAATTATTGTGATTGCAGGATTGTTGGTTGTTATTGTTGTATTGGTGTTGATGAGTGTGGTGGTGGTGATGGCAATGTTAACTCATACGGAGAGAAACATGAGCTTGGTGCAACAGCTTCGCTCTTTCCTTGTTTAAACGTGGGTGAGCAATGCAAGGACAAGAAACGTGACGAGCGCCTGAGTACCGCTTGTTGTCTGTGAGTACGAGTACTGCTGCAAGTGGTGCTTGTTCTTAATTAATTTAATCTTAGTTATCAGTCACGTACATCATGAATAGGAACGACCTGTAACTGTATTCTTATTTATTTTACCCTTATATATATATATATATATATATATATATATATATATATATATATATATATATATATATATATATATATATATATTTATTTATTTATTTATTTATTTATTTATTTATTTATTTATTTATTTATTTATTTATTTTATTTTATTTATTTATTTTTTTATTCTCTCCTAAGACGAAGCGAAAAGTAGATGACAATAATAAGGTTTGTGTTCCCAAAAACTTCCGCCCAAGGATTTGTGAAGGAAAGATAGTTAAAGGTATTAGGATGGAAGCTTTAAAAATGGAAAAATAACGGATGTACGTCGGTGAGCATGTTGTATAAAGAAAAGAGTGTTTGCCTAGAAAAGAAAGCATACAAATAGAGCCTGGTTGGTTCCTATGCATTTCAAATCAGATTTTTTGTTGATACGTTACTGTCTGCTAAAAATAATACCTTACCTTACTGAAGTGCCGTGCCCCTGCAGACGTTGGCGACCATGGATTGCCATGCACATTCCTCTATCTCTTGTCATTTGTAATATGCATGCAGCTCTTTTTCCACCTCCTATTGTTCTTTCTATTTCAACCATGTACTTTTCCCCTTGACTGCCTCCTGCTCTGCTACCTGGGATTCTTCCTGTTAAGCTGAGGTCCTCTATCTTTTCTCTTCTCATCACATGTACTATAACTCTCATCTAATTTACTCGAAACTTCACCATCAGTTCTCTTTCACTACACATTCTTCTCAGCACTTCTTCATTTGATATCCTTCCTGTCCAAGATATTCTTAAGGGGCGTCGCCAATACCACATTTCAAATGCTTCCTTTCTCTTGTCCATATGTACTGTATATTCAACGTCCATGTATCTGATCCATACAGCAACACTTGTATTTATTGATATATGTCTGTTGGTAATTAAGCTTCTTATTTTCTGAAATGCCTTTTTTTGCTTCACATTCTTCTTTTGATATCCTCCATACATCTTCCATTTTATGTTAGGCAGCCTCCCAGATACCAAAATCTCCTCACTTGTTTTATAATATTGTTGTTTACTCTTACATTGCACCTTGGAACCCGCCTTCTTACTAATCACCGTCACTTCCATCTTATCTACGTTGATAGTTAGATCTTTTGCTTCAATCGCCTCCTTTTGGTTGTTATAATATCCTGCAATTTCTCTTTTGTGAATCCGCAATCAAAACTGTATCATCAGCGTATAATGTAATATGAACACTACACGCATGAAAATTGTATTTATATCTAACAGTATATACCAATCTCTTAATTTAGTTATATGTATGTTTATCTATTTGTCTATCTATTTATCTATCTATTTGTCTGTCTATCTGCCTATCTATCTATCTATTTATTTATCTACCTATGTATTTATCTATGTACCCATCTCTCTCTCTCTCTCTCTCTCTCTCTCTCTCTCTCTCTCTCTCTCTCTCTCTCTCTCTCTCTCTCTTTTTATTTTTTTTTTATTTAAACTTAATGCACATAACATACATATTTTACACGTATGTTTACAGTTGGAGCTGAGTTCGAGCTAAGAGCGTGCACTGGCATGTGACGCTCATTCTAAAAGCTGCTCCCGGGGACGGCATTGTGAGCGAGGGTGTTATAAAACTGTCACTGTCAGTTGCGCACCTCCCTCGCCACTGATCAGCACTGTCATGTCAGGCACACGCACATCCCACGTCACTGTGTTTCACTGTCACTGTCAGGCATACTATTTTCCTCCACTGTCACTGTCAGGTGGAATTGCAGGCTGGTGGACACTGCCATTTTATCACCTGTCACTGTCACTATCAGGCGGATGTGTCCGTAACCAGGCGTGGGCAGCACACTTCACTTGCTGGGTGGACATGCTGGAGACGTCCATTACTGAGGTGAAGGCGTTCCACAACACCGCGGTGTCGTGGGAGAAGGCGCGCTGACACCTCACAGAATGGCACCTCGGCACCTCGAGGAGGGTGTCGGACACTACCGCTCTCGTAGTACGTTCACTCCTCCTCCAGGGTATCCGTAGAGCCGTGAGGTGAGGTATTTGCTGCACCTGGGCTTTGTGCAGCACAGTAAGGGCCCCAACACGCCTTCGGTGCTCCAAGCTGTCCAGCACGTTGATAGGGGAGTCTTGGTGAGGGTCTGGGTGCTGTCGCTGCTGTCTCTGCTGCAACTGCTGCCCCTGATGCCACTGTCGCTGTAGCTCAGCTTGGGGCTGCTGTCCCAGGCCACCGGCATCGCGAAGGAGGCGCTCGGCTCGCCGCTGCACCTTGTCCAGCAGGGAGAGGTGGGACTGGGCACTGCACATCCAGCTGAGGGGGCTGTACTCCATGATGGGCCTCACCTGCGCTTTGTACAGCGTCATGAGCCCCTTGGCATCAGTAGGTGCCTCACTCGACGTAGGAGTGTCACCCTCAGGGATGCCTTACGTGCCACGCTCTCCAGGTGGCGGTCGAAGCTGAGTTTGGAGTCTACCTCCACCCTCTCTCTCTCTCTCTCTCTCTCTCTCTCTCTCTCTCTCTCTCTCTCTCTCTCTCTCTCTCTCTCTCTCTCTCTCTCTCTCTCTCTCTCTCTCTCTCTCTCTCTCTCTCTCTCTCTCTCTCTCTCTCTCTCTCTCTCTCTCTCTCTCTCTCTCTCTCTCTCTCTCTCTCTCTCTCTCTCTCTCTCTCTCTCTCTCTCTCTCTCTCTCTCTCTCTCTCTCTCTCTCTCTCTCTCTCTCTCTCTCTCTCTCTCTCTCTCTCTCTCTCTCTCTCTCTCTCTCTCTCTCTCTCTCTCTCTCTCTCTCTCTCTCTCTCTCTCTCTCTCTCTCTCTCTCT
>NC_059297.1:16198176-16218176 GCF_017591435.1 Portunus trituberculatus
TAGACGTTTTCACCCAAACATTGGAGAAAAAATTATTGTTACAGAAAGAGATCAATATCTTCATCTTCGTCTTTGGTGATGATGATAATGATGATGATAATGATAATGTTCTTCTTCTTCTTTTTCAAATTGTGTGTATGTTTTTGTGTGATTAACCTCGGTCGTCTGCTGGTCACTCAGCCAGTCTTCCCCATTACGGAGCGAGCTCAGAGCTCATAGACCGATCTTCGGGTAGGACTGAGACCACATAACACACTCCACACACCGGGAAATCGAGGCCACAACCCCTCGAGTTACATCCCGTACCTATTTACTGCTAGGTGAACAGGGGCCACACATTAAGAGACTTGCCCATTTGCCTCGCCACTTACCGGGATTCGAACCCGGCCCTCTCGATTGTGAGTCGAGCGTGCTAACCACTACACTACGCGGTGTGTGTGTGTGTGTGTGTGTGTGTGTGTGTGTGTGTGTGTGTGTGTAGAGAGAGAGAGAGAGAGAGAGAGAGAGAGAGAGAGAGAGAGAGAGAGAGAGAGAGAGAGAGAGAGAGAGAGAGAGAGAGAGAGAGAGAGAGAGAGAGAGAGAGAGAGAGAGAGAGAGAGAGAGAGAGAGAGAGAGAGAGAGAGAGAGAGAGAGAGAGAGAGAGAGAGAGAGAGAGAGAGAGAGAGAGAGAGAGAGGAGAAATTTGAATGATTCACGTCTGAACAGACACGTTTCGTGAAGACTTCATGCTGTGTTTTAGATGAGAGTTGTAGATGATTTTCAGTTTTGAAATATTAGTACTTGTCGGATCAGCCGGTGGAGGAGTGTGAGAGGTTATGGGAATGCGGACGGGAGTGCTTAGCAACATGAAAAAAAAGTGAAGGTCGCAAGCACCGAGAAACGCAGCACTCCAAGGTCGTCTAAGAAGCGTGATGCATCCTTGAAACTTATGAAGCAGCAGGAAGAGGGTGGTTTCAGGGTTAGTTAGGGCGTGTCCATGCTGAAAGGCTAAGTACGGCCTTGTGTGAGACGTTTCCCGCATTCAAGAAAGTGATGTTTTGATACTGACAACCTCTCATTGGCTGTCAACAATTTCTGGGGCTCCGACAAGAGGAATGTGGGACTGGTACGAGTATATGAATAATGTGTTTGCAAGAGAGTTGCACATATAACAAGATGGTGACGGAGTTTGATGATATAACGCCAAAATTAGGTTACAATATAGAAAGCAACACTAAAGCGGGGTATACTGGAAAAGGATCAATTTCTCCGATTCTCCGATTTCTCAGGTTCCAGGTAAATTCCTGGAAAAGCGTTTCTGCCAAGATCTGTGTCATGTTATCCCTTATCTCTATGGGATCTCCTGATAAGTAAATCAACTGTGCCTCAATCGATGGGTTTTGGTCCTAGCGAGATGAAATATAATGATAAATATTTCCACCTATAATATAATAGTTTACAGTATGGTTACGGCTATTCGCGGCTCTCTTAGTATATGTTATATGAATATAAATTTCCTTAGAGGTTTTATTTCTGCAATGGTAGATGTAACTCTGAGTGAAAAATATATATAGTATCCTGTGACCTTGCTGGTGCTAATGGCTGGAACCCTGGCATTTGATGCTTCTACATTAGAAACAATTAGGGATATCCATGCATCCTTACTGCCAACGGCGATGTAAACACTAAGATATCCACCGTATTTTCATGAATAAAAGCACAAATATTTACTACATTTGGTCTTATCTTCGTCGTGGTTGTTGGATGTATATGTTTATTTGCTAAACTTAGTTTCCTTTCATACATTATTTAAAAAAAAAACTTAGGTATTCTTTTCCATCTTTATTCTCGTGTTTGTAATTAGATCTCACTTTCGATCCAAATTTTTAGTTTTAAGATTTACAGTTTGCAAGTTAAGTATATATATATATATATATATATATATATATATATATATATATATATATATATATATATATATATATATATATATATATATATATATATAAACTCTAAAAGAAAATGGCCCCTTCATTTCACAAGGAACATATCTTTAATAGGATGTATATGATATTATCATCATTAGACTTTAACAACACAAATGTACACTTTTGACGTAGGACTGGATATGTAAGTCTGCATTCTGCTGTTTCGCAAGAAGGTGACGATAAAATAGGTAAATGTATGATATTAGACCAAGTCTTAGTGAATTTAGGTTTTAGGTACCTTGTCATCCTTATTCATGAATTTATGTTATGTATTAAGACTCGATACTGATTCCTCTCTAACAACATGATTACAGAATCTATTTCATTCATTAATCACTGGATTTGGGAACTAATTTCTTTTTACTTTAGTTGCAAATCTAACTTTATCAAGCTTGAATTCATCATTTATTTTTCTATACTGATTACTGACTGAGGATTTTGCTTCATACATGACAAAATTGCGTGTGGGTTTATTGTAGAAGGCAGCTTCTCCTAATAATGAACATGTTAAGCCATATGTCACGCAGTGTTGTGCTATGGCGTCTTATTTGGTAGGGAACGTATTTGACCGGAGTAATTTTAATCAACCTGTCTTCAGCTGTATGTTTGAAGAAAGATTTTGCTTTGATTAAGTTCGTCAATGTGAAAATATTTCTTTATCATTGGTGCTAACCTGTTAACTCTTCAATGTATGTTTGTTCCGTTGTTATTAGTATGTCTTAATGAAACAAAATTTGGTATCATTTGATATTTCACTTAACTGTATTACTTCAGCGTTGCTTCTTCAAATCGTGTTCGCATGTAAGCTTGTTCTTCTGGTAAAAGTTGATCGTTAAAATGTGGGTGTAATAAATTATTAGGAACCCGTCAATTCTCATGCATGTTTCAACTTTTTAATAATCTGACAATAAATATATGGTTAGTTCAATAATATTCTGTAAATGTGCACTGAATTAATTCTCATTATGAATAACATTATAGGACGTATTCATCCGTTCCAACACTAACGATTTTCATTTTAACGTTGTATTAGCTTCATTCCACAAAGACTTTAAAATGGTGATGGCAATTCTTTCATGATTTTGTATGAATTTTCCCATAGCGTGTTTGTATGGCGTTGTTTCAGTAGCTTTGAATAAATTTGAGATGTTTTTCATACCTACATGTATAATGTACTTAGATCGTAATTTAAAAGTACTATCTATTTTTTTAATAGTGAACAATTTTACAAGCGGTCAAAATACTTTCTCGAGAGCCTGTGATTTTTTTTTTTTGTATATATTTTACAGGTGTGAAGAATATTGCTTAAGTATAGAATAAATGTGAAGAAAGACCGCTGAATTACCGCTCCTGAAACAGTGAAATTTGTGAACGAGAATTTAGTAAAAACGCCGTTCTCTTAGCTGGGTTGCATAGTTGGTGTTACTGATAAAGGGATAAAAATATCTACGGGAAAAAAGAAATATGCAATAGAAAATACTCCGAAGAAGGGAAGAATTGCCATGTACATTTCCGCGTAGAGCGAGGCCTTGCTCACAACACTTGACTTTAAACACTGTCAGATAAACAGCAGGGACATTATACATAACAATAGTTGTGTAACAATGGGTGTTTCCTGTTTTACATAATGGTTGCAAGAACAGAGTGCCGGGATTACCCTATTTATATATATATATATATATATATATATATATATATATATATATATATATATATATATATATATATATATATATATATATATATGTATGTATACATATATTCACGTGTGTGTGTGTGTGTGTGTGTGTGTGTGCGTGCGTGTGTGTGTGACAGAGAGAATGAGAGAAAGGCCCGCAGGATACAGTAGAACCATGCGTGCTTTGGGGTCCGAGGGGTCTCCAAGCGCACGGGTTGGAATCCTGTCCACGGTCCGAGTGTAGGTTGGGCATCCTCACTCGGGGCAACGGTTTCCTAGCGGGTGGGCTTTCAGATAGGAGGTACCCAAAAAGTATCCCCTTTAGCCGAATGAATTCCCGTGAAAAACCCTTATGGTATAGATAAAAGAGAGAGAGAGAGAGAGAGAGAGAGAGAGAGAGAGAGAGAGAGAGAGAGAGAGAGAGAGAGAGAGAGAGAGAGAGAATTTAAACGATTTAGCCTTTCTTAAATACTAAATTTGTATTTCTTAAAGAGTATAGAAATTAGTAACGGCTTGTTCATCAATTATTTTACTCGCCCCGACGATGCGGAATGTTCACTGAAATATCACTGGTGTCATGAAAACACTCCTAAATATCCCCGCTAACACCCATGATATCCAGTTAACCACTATGGTACGTACATGCAAATCAGTTTTGTCACAATCATCTACTTCAGAGACTCATATGATCATACGTAAATCTCCTAGGTAATCAGTGCTATGGCTTGGAAAAGAGAATCGACCTCATTAATACTCTGCAACAGTAAAAGCGCTAATAACAGGCCAGATTAGACGTTAAAACATTTCAAAATGCTCTTACAAAGAATGCTGGAAGGGAGGGAGAGTATGGTGGCCTGACGGAGGAGAGAGCGCGTGTGTGAAATGGTGGTAGTGGGGGTGACATGTGTGGGGGAGAAGTTATGTATATCACCTCATTACAAGGATATTCGTCCCCGCGGGCCCCCATCCAGCGTGTCCCAGCGTGCGTGTCTCATTCGTCAGGGGGCGATGGTGGAATGTCGTGTTGGTGGGAATGAGACAGGCGGGGACCCTCAGAACACTTTCTCCAATCTCTCTCTCTCTCTCTCTCTCTCTCTCTCTCTCTCTCTCTCTCTCCTATTCCATTCACTACTTAGTTTACCTCTGTGTGTGTGTGTGTGTGTGTGTGTGTGTGTGTGTGTGTGTAATTCACCACGGTCGTCTGCTGGTCACCCAGCCAGTCTTCCCCATTACGGAGCGAGCTCAGAGCTCATAGACCGATCTTCGGGTAGGACTGAGACCACAGCACACTCCACACACCGGGAAAGCGAGGCCACAATCCCTCGAATTACATCCCGTACCTATTTACTGCTAGGTGAACAGGGGCTACACATTAAGAGAGGCTTTATCCATTTGCCTCGCCGCGCAGGGACTAGAACTCGGGCCTCTCGATTGTGAGTCGAGCGTGCTAACCACTACACTACGCAGTGTGTGTGTGTGTGTGTGTGTGTGTGTGTGTGTGTGTGTGTGTGTGTGTGTGTGTGTGTGTGTGTGTGTGTGTGTGTGTGTGTGTGTGTGTGTGTGTGTGTGTGTGTGTGTGTGTGTGTGTGTGTGTGTGTGTGTAAGACCTTAAATATGAAACACAGTGTTATCTAAAAGTCCGATTTTTTGTAATTAACGCCAGAATAACGGTAACGATTGTATCTGTCAAAAAGCAAAGGTTTTTTTTTCATCTGGTACGTGTGCAATTTACATTCATATTGAAAAAAAAGCCAGGATCACGCAGAGAGGTAAAGGATGATACTGAAGGATGCTGGTGGTGTTGATAGTGAGAAAATTCACTGTCAGGAAAGACGTGGTGTGTGTGGTGTAGTGAAGCCGCTAGGTAATTGATTAGTAAATGCTGAGCTATTTAAGATAATGTGTACACACGAGAGAGAGAGAGAGAGAGAGAGAGAGAGAGAGAGAGAGAGAGAGAGAACGGCTACGCCAATTGCGACAGAAACAACAGTAATAATAGTAATAACAAGAGAAGCAACAGCAACACACGCTAACACAAATTAAATAGTATAGAGAAAACATATAAAAGCCACATGCAAAAGGTATAATTCTCACAAAAAGTGATATAACATCATTCCGTCTTCTATCAAGATTTTGTAGTAATAAAACGTTGAAGTAATAGAACCGCAGGTTATTTTAGCTTCTGGTATGCATGGCCCAATATGACCTAGGAGAAATATGGGCTTGGAAAAAAAAAAAATTGCTGTGGAAATATTTTCTGTGACGACTTCATATAAATAAAATATTTAAACTGAACTCATAAAGAAATAATTCACAAGTAAAATAACATTGTTTTCTTATCTGGAAAACAAAGATGTAAGAAATATTTATAGCAAAGAAACATTTTTATCATCAGTAATTTTTCTACGTATATTTTTTGTCTTTAAATACAAATGCCTTACTAGATTATGTTTGATATCAGGAAAAAAATGAATAAATAATAAGATATATTATTGTCAGTTGTGTATGTAGACAAACAAACCATACAACTGCAGTATGTGTCAAGAGACTTACGTATTGATTAACCTTTCCACACATATCACGTTGACACCAACAAGAGAAGACGCAATGCAATATTGTACTGGTGAGCCGATGCTGGGGGCTCATTGGTCTGACTTTTCGTGTAACTTCATTATTTTCATTATCATTACTATTGTCATTATAATTTTTTTTACTTTTATTATTATTATTATTATTACTATTATTATTATTGCTATTATTATTATTATTATTATTATTATTATTATTATTATTATTATTATTATTATTATTATTATTATTATTTATTATTATTATTATTATTATTATTATTATTATTATTATTATTATTATTACTACTACTTACTACTACTACTACTACTACTACTACTACTACTACTACTATTACTCATCATTATTATCACTATTATTATTATCATCATTATTATTATTATTATCATTATTGTTATTATTATTATTATTATTATTATTACTATTATCGTTATTATTATTGTTATTACCATTTACCTTATTTCTTTATTATTTTCCTTTCCATAGGGACCCGGGCTTGGTAGGCGGCGCAGGGCAACGAGACACACTCGAAGGAGCCATCAAGCCCAGCCAGCCATGCCCGCCCCTTCTCCGCTATGTGAGCCACGGGGAGCGAAACAGTTGATCTTGTATAGAGTTTACACACACACACACACACACACACACACACACACACACACACACACACACACACAGAGAGAGAGAGAGAGAGAGAGAGAGAGAGAGAGAGAGAGAGAGAGAGAGAGAGAGAGAGAGAGAGAGAGAGAGAGAGAGAGAGAGAGAGAGAGAGAGAGAGAGAGAGAGAGAGAGAGAGAGAGAGAGAGAGAGAGAGAGAGAGGTGTGATCGTGCTTTCCATTTGTTACTTTTATTCCTGTGTCCTTATCAACTATAAAAGGATATATTATTACCTGCTCGTTTTATGCAAAATTTAATGTCTTCTAGTGCTTGATAAACAGAATAATTTCGAGATAACATTTAAATTTTGTATGAAGGTACTCATTAATTCACAAGTGTTTACGTGCCCAAAGAAAAGAGCTAATATGAACAGTGTGTAAACATAATCATTTTTCCTTCTGGCAGAGAGCGAAAACGCAGGTTGTGGGAGGAAGCCGCCGCGGCCAGGTGAAGTCGGCTAGCGGTGGGTTGACAGCTGAGCCCCGCCGCCCGCTTCAACAAGCTGTAAGAGAGAAGGGCATCATCACCTGCCGAGTCTGCTGAGTGCCCTCGAAGTGTCTGGTGATGCCACACGCGGACATTTATCCTGGTGACGCCTGCAGGATTGAGGACGAGTGCAAGTAACAACGAGACCCTAACCTCGAGAACTGACTGGCGAAGGAATGAGCTGGCAGCACATTGCAACGGTCACTCACTCAACAATACTAGTTTGAGTCACGTGAGCCCGAGAGGGATTGCCTCACGCTCCATGGAAACACACATACAGTACACCTCACCACCATGCCAGATAATGAGTAAAAATAGTATAAAATTATTCGATATTTTCCTTTGTGTAGGAATCTAAAGTCAACGTATAAAAAAATCTTTATATGTACTGCTTTCGAGTGCACACAGCATCATACTTCCAAACACTTTATGACGAATTTGATATATATCTTATTTCTTTGCTTTCTGTTACGAAAGACGTTATTCTATCACGAAGTTGCCCAGAACATTAATCATTTCTTGACAAATCTTTTCACAAATAAAGAGAAACCGGAATGCAAAAAATTGTAGACGTTAAGAAGAAGGATTAATTGCAATATTTTGTACCAATACTTTCCACAAGCAAGGGGACAAGAAGTGAGATAGGTCTGGTGTTTCAGTGCTCTCTCTTTTCCTATAGTCTAATGGAAGAGAACTGTCTAGTAATTTTTAATCCGGAAAACGAGCTTTGAAGTCATTTACCTCATTGTGAATTATTCATATACACTTGATGGGAAGATGAAAGTGGGTAGGTGAATACTTTAAACAAATACTCACACACACACACACACACTCTCTCTCTCTCTCTCTCTCTCTCTCTCTCTCTCTCTCTCTCTCTCTCTCTCTCTCTCTCTCTCTCTCTCTCTCTCTCTCTCTCTCACACACACACACACACACACACACACACACGTATTTGAACTATCCCAAAATTGAAATATTAACTTACCTTTTATATTTTCTAGTATTATCGCTCAGCATCGTGACATATGTCAAAACCGTCATTGCATGCGTACTGAAAAAAGGGGAGAAAAGTAAATTGGTGCGTGTTTAATTATTTTTATATTCGCTGTAAATTAATCTTTCGTATTGGCTTAATTCTTTATTGCTTTTGCTAGGACTTAATTAAATGTTGGCGTTTCATTTTTCTCCACTTTTCACATTTTCACTTACAGATTTATTGGCTTCGTGAAATGTTTGCGTGACTGGTGTTGTTGTATACAGAAACCTGCCTACTGATTGTGAGGACAACATATTATCTTTGGTGTTCATCATTAACAGACATTCTTTATTGAGTCGAAAAATCAACCTCACTGATATGTTAATGTTCAGAGCGCCGGGAGAAGGTTGCAAATGACCCTTCGCTCATCACAACAAATGGCTTTTTTTCAGTTATTACTGTTCTGTAGGTGGTAACCGTCTGGCAGTACGCTGGAAGATGCTATTATTATTCCATTAGTCTCTGTAACTAAGCTGATTTTAGTTGAAAACGTGTGCCGTATATCCATGCATTTCTGGTGCATCAATCATCAACCAAGAACAGGAAGGGTATATTTTCCTAACCTGTGAATATCAGTGAGCCTCCCAACACCTCATGTCTGACCAAGGAAACCTGGTACCGAAATCAAGACATTGCACTGCTCCACCTTTTTTTGCGGGGCTCTTTTAATTTTCCTACTAAGAGATATATATGAAACTGACTGGCTAAGAACAATAAGATAATACAAGAAAATTAAATAAAAAAAACGTTCCATCACTGCTCTGACGCTGGCGAATCACGATACTATTGCTTGTGATCTAAGTTTCAAGGCGACACCTGAAATATAGTGATCAATCCCTTTAAAACTTCTCCACTCAACTTTCTTAATTGTGACAATTAGGCTTTTTACACTCATTTGTGTCCTTTGATTAACCTCTTATATGCATGAAAACAAATTTGTATAACTATAGCCAGCAGTAATAAGGTAATAAATATCTAATATCCACGCATACACCTCCATGTTCCTTCCCTTAGTTTTCACAACCCGTCCTTCACCTTATTACTTAATCTGATCTCGGAACAAATGAAATCAAACGAAAGCAGATTCCTATAGCTAATGGAATACGCATCGTGTTTACGTGGTGAGAGTGATGTGGAAACATAACAGAATGCTAAAAGTATGTCTATGTACCGAAATGGAAGATTAGCGTGGCAGTATCTTGATCTTCTCATCACCTAGCAAACTTATTCCACTTCTGAGACTCCTGAGTCCTGTCAGCCATTGTCAGTGTGTTTGGTCATTAGACAACCGGATTAGAAGATCTTGGCATGAAAAAAAAACAATGTCATGTAGTCCATTAATTTATGACACCAGATTAACTCCTAACTGAGGCGCTTTTAGATCATTAAATAAGTAAACCATGAAATAAACTCCCATCCTCACGCCTCCTCGTCACTTTTTTCTTCCGTTGTCCGGTCTTGAACCACTCTTCTCCATTCCGTGCAGAATCTTTATACCTAATATTATGTACATTATCAGCAGTGTTTTAGTTATCAATAGATAGACGATTCCTCACAAAGATAATAACAAAGTATTGTTGTTAGAACCGTAACCTCACACGAAATGAGAGAGTCTTGCAGTGGACAGACTTCCATTAACGTTGATGATGTGGAGGAGAAAGATTCCATGGATCATTATGGATAACACTGAGACTTAAAGCGTGTTATTGGTACTTACCAATACACTACCAGTTTCAATGATTTTTGCCTTAGCATCTTTACTTATGATGTTTAGTCAGTGATACTCGGATCACCTACAATTTCACGTGTTCATTATGGTTTTCATCATTTAAGGGTGCAATGTTAGCGCTTCGTTTGTTGATATATATATATATATATATATATATATATATATATATATATATATATATATATATATATATATATATATATATATTTTTTTTTTTTTTTTTTTCCGTGTTTTGATCTTTTCGCATTTTTTTTTTCCGCTGTATCTACTGGGCAAGATTATCGTCAACTTCGTTGTCGAATCTAAACAGATGGTGAAATATCTGAAATAACCCTATAAAAGTAAAACACAGCATCTCTTAACATATTAATGAAGTTGATTCAACTTCATTACAATGTTGCTCTTATATCTCAAGAAATATTTCATTTTTTTTTTAAGATGAGCAGACCACGATCTTATCAAAGTTTTTTGTTTGTTTATTTATTTATTTATTTATTTATTTATTTGTTTATTTATTTATGTATTTATTTATTATTATTTTGTTTTGCGCGTCAACGAATAGCAAGCCATTTGTTGCGTCAGAGGTACGAGTACGTTTATTTTTCTCTATTCATGTGACCGAAAATTGTGGTGAATGGCTGGCTTAAGGAAAAACAATAAGTTTCAGAAAATCAGCGAATAAAAATGACGGAAAATGTACAATAATTCGAGACGGTGTCCTGAATATAACTCGGTATTTACCCTTGGTCATCTGGAGACAGTGAGGAAACTTTATTTTAAGGGAGAATAAAACAAAAGTAACGATGAGATCCAGAATGGCTGCCATCAACACTGGAGAACCGAAATCAGCCTTCGGGAGTTGAACTAGGATAGGTCATCGGGTTATGCTGATTCATATGGAACTAAATGGAAATGTTTTCAGTCAAGGAGCCCGCAATCTCTAAAATGATTCTCTTAAATGGAAGATGCTATTCGAGTAGTAAAAATAACATTTTTGTCGTCCACAGTTTGCATTTGATGGGGAATAGTATTTTGTTCGATTATGACAAGTAAAATGTATGAAATTATAACTAAACTTATGTGTCAGTCGGTGGAGAGAACCAGTAACTTCATTACGTGACCGTCCTGATGACCTTCAAGTGTGATGTGATGGTTCGTTCGTTGCCCGGCCTTTTGGTCACCATGAACATTTCAACGCTACCGCCATGTGTGTGTGTATGTGTATGTTGCGGTACTTGGCACCTCTTCCGACGCGTCATAAGCTTCACTACTGTAGTGAGTGAAGCCTCGTGGGTGTAAACGTGGCGTCGATGTGTAAATATTGTGTATATATGTTCTCTACAGTTTCATTTTCTTGGAGTTTTGTATACTAAGCAGATGACAGATGTTTGTGTCAATTACTTCGGCCATGTATTCTTCTGTATTGTACAGATCGTGGTAATCTAACAATGGTATTTTACGTCGTTGTTACTAGTAAATAAATGAAAGGAAAACTAATGTGCTGAGTGAACCTTTACATGTCATAATGATATTGCTAATAAATATATTTCGTGACTAGAGAAATCAATATTCCGTTGTTTTTCATAGTTATTGCTACTTCATGAATTTGTGTCAAACATTGACGTAGCAATTAGTTATTAATGATTAAGAATGGTTTATTATTACATGCAATATGAACTTACGTATACAAAAGTTTACAGGAAAATCAATAGGTTGGCATACTGAATGTGTAAAAATCACTGAAAGACGTTCGAATGTTGGTGTTCGAACTCCGCTTCAGTGGGGAAGGCCAGACTTGAGATGGCGGCGTGTCTGGCGGCAAGAGAGTGTAACTTTCATGTGCATGTGAACTTACGCTGTAGGAATAGTGTGTTCATCATCTATTGAAGGACCTAGAAGTCACGGATTATCTGAAAACCAAGCCAACACTCCAGGTAGGTGATAAACTGGTAATCACCATCAATCTAGCGTCCTGACTTTTGGAAGTGTGAAGAGAGCATTATTTTGATTATACATATTCCAAGTGTGCAGTTGATTTTCGTGTCACGTCTCATGTAAAAGATTGTTTTTCCTAAAACTTGTTTTGGTATTAATGCAGTTGCAATCGATACACCTTACGTAAACTATAGTGTTTCGTAGGGTCTATACGTCTCACTGTTCTGGTAATTTCTAGCCCCATTCTTCCATGTCGACGAGAATTAGTAATAACTTTAGATGAGAATTTCGAAGGTTTAAATCGATTATTGTGCAGATCCATCTCTAGTCGTCTCTCGTAGCATACTGACTACTGAGTGTGATCTTATGTTTGTTGTAAATTATGCGCGAAGTCGATGGCAACATGGGTTTGAGTCACGTGTTAAGAATTATGATGACCTGAGGTTGCTTATGAATCAGGTCACCCGGGAATTTGTCGGCCATATAGGCACGTATTTTAAGAGGAGGAAAGAAAACACGGGACTGTCTGTGGTGCGTCATTTTACGTTAAGGCCTATAGCGCCTGTAGGCACACTTGAAGAGTGTGTAGGAAGTGCTGTTCAGCTTCCGCTCATTATTGGCGCAGGCAATTTTATTTATATATAGTGGTACCCATATTAGGGTACCGTACCTCCACCCAGGTTCATCTTGGGTGTAAGGCAATTACACCTCAACCTAGAACCTGGGTATCATGGTGACATGTAGGTAACTTTAAACCACTCGAAAAACGACAACTTCAAAGCGGTATATCATGTGATTCGAATCTATGCGTGGACGTTTGCCCAATCCCACGCTCACCACCTTACCCACCAGGCCACCGCCTCCCTTATTTTCATAGGAGGTATGTGTTGATCTCAAGGCAAAGATTGTCAAGGAAGGCAGG
Organism: Portunus trituberculatus; assembly: GCF_017591435.1. Classification (NCBI taxonomy): domain Eukaryota; kingdom Metazoa; phylum Arthropoda; class Malacostraca; order Decapoda; family Portunidae; genus Portunus; species Portunus trituberculatus. The sequence continues at coordinate 16,211,174 of NC_059297.1, forward strand.
AGCTGCGATCCTGCCTTCCTTGACATTTTTCCCACTTGGTTTCAAGACCCAACTCTAGTAGGGCTCCTACAAGCCCATCCAGCCATCGTGCTGGAAAAAAATAAAACAACAATATATAACATGTGTTGATGTGAATATACGTAATGACAGTTTACCACCAGTTCCCTCAACTTCTTTAGGGATTTTTCTTTACGCGATTACTTTTGGTATGTAGTGATGGTTGACAGAATGTAAGAAATTACAGAATGTTACGTTACGTTAGTTTTCCTTATTGTAGTTGAAAGGTTAGGTCAGCTTCGCAGAGGTGAAGGAGGACATCACAAGGGTGCTCGTGGTCGTCCCGCAGCAGCAGAGACACAAACCCAAGTAAGAGGTACCAACATGTTCAGTTATCATTAAAAGGATACGATTTTCATCAGTTCCCATTACTTTCTTTAATACAGTTACGATTAAAAATTTGCCTGGCTCTGTTGTTATACACTTCTAACAAGGATAAGTAAATGAATTGATTAACTGAATAAGTATCCCTTTGTCGCAGGTGGCAGGCCCGTCACCATAATACGTAGCTATAGCAGTTTTATTCCTATATAATTTCTTGAATGAACTTATTCTGAATCATAATGAGTAAGAAATGAGCAAATATACTAATACCTAATATAAAAAAAAAAAAAAAATGTGTTGCTTCAAGATATTCATTTTTTCACTTTACTATTTGTATTGTTATCCATGAATATTCTAAAATAGAAAACGTAATAAATAGAAAACGTATACATCTCTTTTCTAGGGAGATCATATTTAATAGTATTTTCTTTAAAAATTAAAGGTAATTGCTTTTCTGATGTACAAGACGAATTGAAGTGCCGTCTTATACGTCGAAATATACAGAAGTGAGGAAGTGTAGGCATCCTCAGCTCTTTCAAAGTATTTTTTTTTTCCCTCCAGATGAAAGTATATCCACTTCTACGGCAAATCAAAGCTAATTTATACCAAGAGAGGCAAAGTAAGGGCACTCAAACATCTTTTTTCTCTATATCTAATGGACCCATGATGTATTACCAATTGCTCATATCAAAAAGATAACGATGACACTAAAATAAATGAAAAAAAAGAAAAGTATTATCTTTGGTGACATGACACTTGTGAGCCCCATCCAGATAATGGAATATGTGAAGACATACGAAGATTCTGTAGAAGATATCCTTGAAAATTTAATCAAAGCATCAAACTCATACAATAAGATCAGGCTGGGATTTCATCGATATGTGCAGGATTCCTCGGGGAAAAATGAGAGAAATACGAAATATGCATAAAATCATATGGTTGACAGAATTTTTTAAGACGTTCCATTCAATACAAATAGTAAAGTGAAAAAATGAATATCTTGAAGCAACACATTTTTTTTTTTTTTATATATTAGGTATTAGTATATTTGCTCATTTCTTACTCATTATGATTCAGAATAAGTTCATTCAAGAAATTATATAGGAATAAAACTGCTATAGCTACGTATTATGGTGACGGGCCTGCCACCTGCGACAAAGGGATACTTATTCAGTTAATCAATTCATTTACTTATCCTTGTTAGAAGTGTATAACAACAGAGCCAGGCAAATTTTTAATCGTAACTGTATTAAAGAAAGTAATGGGAACTGATGAAAATCGTATCCTTTTAATGATAACTGAACATGTTGGTACCTCTTACTTGGGTTTGTGTCTCTGCTGCTGCGGGACGACCACGAGCACCCTTGTGATGTATATATATATATATATATATATATATATATATATATATATATATATATATATATATATATATATATATATATATACATCAGTGTAGCCAGGAAGTAAACTCACTTTACGACAGACGAGGTTAAGTGCAAGAGCAACCTCAGCATTGTCATATTTTTTTATTAGGTTTTTTCAGTTTGTCCAACTAACTCTCTTTTCTCAACAGCCCACTTTTGGACAGCTCCTCGGAGTACTATCAGTTGAGAAAAGAGAGTTAGTTAGACAAATTGAAAAAAAGACTAACCAGAAAATAAACAATGCTGAGGTTGCTCTTGCATTTAACCTCGTCTGCCATAAAGAGAATATATATATATATATATATATATATATATATATATATATATATATATATATATATATATATATATATATATATATATATATATATATACACACACACACACACACACACACACACACCCAACTAAGGTCTCTTTTCACAACAACCCTTCGTCACATCCTTTGTGAGATAGTGACTCTTAACCTGTTCATCGCCATAGTCCTGTCAAGTCTTACCAACATAGACTCTTCTTATATTGTCTACAACATTGTTTAAAAAGTATCCAGATATCATTATTCCACTGATAGTCATGGTGTATTGAGAGATGTGCTAATTTTTGTTTCAGCTCTAATCTTCATTGTTGTCTTTTTGGTGTATTTGGTAAACTATTGGAACCTGGGATCAGTCAAAAACTGCAGAAATGTAGGCTGACAGTGGAGATACTCGACACTGGATCTCACTGAGTTGTTAGGTATATATAATACATGTAATAAGATCGTGGTGGTTCAACGCATAGATATTTGTTCTTTTTTTGTCGTTTTTGTTCACCGTAGTAATCATGATATTAGGATGTGTGTGTGTGTGTGTGTGTGTGTGTGTGTGTGTGTGTGTGTGTGTGTGTGTGTGTGTGTGTGTGTGTGAGAGAGAGAGAGAGAGAGAGAGAGAGAGAGAGAGAGAGAGAGAGAGAGAGAGAGAGAGAGCAGAAAAAAGTAATGAGACATGACAAGTTTACAGATTACGAATAGGAGAGCTGTACAAAGAAATAAAAACGTAGAGCATTCAGTTAGTGTTCTCGTTATTACTTTCTTTCAGCACTTACTCATTAATCGTTTGTTACGAGCGTCTACACGAGTCCCATGTGATGCCATGCCTCTCACCTCATCAACCCTTGGTCAGCTTGGTACGTGCATAAGCCAAGGGTTTGTGCAGGTCACTCGATATGCGTCACTGTCATGTGATTGTGCTATCCGAAACGGAATGAGGAAAAGATCACGGGAACGATGAATCATGTTCTGCCTAGAAGTGAATTCCTCATCCTCTTTTCCTATACTCTCTCTCTCTCTCTCTCTCTCACACACACACACACACACACACACACACACACACACACACACACACACACACACTAATAACAGATATACATACATTAGTACACAAATAAGTAATAGATATAAGATTAATTAGTGAACAAAGACGAAGAACATGTAGAGTGTAGATCCTCCCATTTTGGGCAGTCTGGGCGATTGAGACCAGTTGCAAGACACATTTTTCATTAAAATAAATTTTCTAAACGACTAACCGGAAACCAGATGGGTGTCAGACGTGTCCCTTTCGTGTAGACAGTGATGATACATCTTCGCTTCTTATCAGTCTCATGATAAAACGTTTTTGTTTTTTTTTCTAGAGAGTTTTCTTTGTCTTGAATAATTCCAGTAACTATTTCTCGGTAGAGTCATTTATCAATGTCATATTTACATAATTTGTATTTGGGGAGGTACTCACATACATTCTCATAATTGGTATTCACCTTCCCTTACCTAACACGTAGCCATGCCTCATCTGTTGTGTAACACTCTCCACTCTTAACAATACTGATACCAAACAGTGAAAACTATTTCCTATAAAAAATATCACTGAATATATTTACTTTGCAGCTTTTGCGCTGCACATTGCAGATATTACACAGTAATATTACTCACAAATTCTTTATGGTCATATTAAAGAAAACTTCTGTCATAAATTATTTATTTTTGTTCTGTCAGTCATTTATTTATATTTTTATGACTTGATTGTAAAGGTATACGAGTGATACGTGACTTTTTTTTTCTTATGCAAGATGGGCACTGACTAATGGTATAAAAAAGAGCTAGAAAAGTCCATTAATGTGACAGTACCAAAAGAAAGGTCCAAAGCATCATCTGAAATTGGAAGTTAAGTGTCTGGAAGCTTCCCTCTTGAAAGTGTTCAGATTATAGGAAGAAAGAAATACAGAAGCAGGCAACGAGTTCTAAGTTTACCAGAAAGGTTACCAGATATTGCTGCAAGAACCCGGCTACAAGGAACACTGGTGCACCTGCCAGTGATCTTCACTGTTGTTCATTGCCGTGAGTCATTTCATCATAACTACAAAAGGCGGCTAGTAATGATAATAATTATTAGGCATTATTTTTAACTTAGCAGTCGTGATATTTCTTTTTTTTAGAATTGCACTGCACTTCAAACATTTCGAGTATCAGCGACTAATGAGATTGTATGGTATACGAACTTGCTCAGTGATCTCATCGGTGGAGTGTACAACATAACGAAATTAACTCAATGACACTCACAATGCACGGGTGAGGACACAATTGGTCTGGTTACACCCATTCCTCAGAGCACACCTGGAGAAGAATCAGATTAAGATGGCAGCATTATATTGTTTTATTACAGTAGCGCCTTGAATCAGTCAGTCAATCAAAAAACACAGAGATAATCTGTCTTTGTAAGCTTCGGTCATGGTCTGCAGTTATTGAAAGTAGTAATTTTATATTTTGCAAATGTTTCATTATATTTTTGAACATCTCTTTTAAATCTAATAATGGTTTAGGAAAATCAGGTTTTCTGTAGATTTTCCGATGTTTTTACTTCGGAAACGAAGCATACGTGACAGTAATTTAGTTCTGGATACGTATTAAGCTTGTCCAACGTAATACCTTCTGTTGATTTCAAAGACCGAGCTATGATGATGCAATCCCTCTCAGTCGATTATTATATTGTGGGCTTTTCTATACGTTTGTTTAACCCAATCAATACTGGGACACATTTTTACCTTCGAGTTTGGGTACGATTAGACGAGATTTTATTTACATTAGGAAGGATCTATGCATGGAGATCAGAAGATTAATGGCCACAGTCTTCACTATTTTAATCCCAACATAAGTTTCTAAAGCTGTACAAAATCGCCAAATAGTTAGCAGAATGAATATAGAAACGCGTCATGTTACTGAAAGGGTTAAGCGAGAGAGAGAGAGAGAGAGAGAGAGAGAGAGAGAGAGAGAGAGAGAGAGAGAGAGAGAGAGAGAGAGAGAGAGAGATCGCCATCAGGTTGTAGGATAAATGATGAAATTTCTCAACATGAGAGGTAATGTCATTTTTTATCTACAGTGTGACATTTGTTTTTTTTTTTTAGCATCAACAGGATGTTTTTCTTCAGAATTTCCTGACGAAAAAAAAAAAAAAAACTTCTATTCATGTTTGTAAGATGATCTGCGTTTAAGAAATTAATGAAGATACAATAGTGATAATAATAGTAATAATGATAATGATAATAACAACAATAATAATAATGATAAGAATAATAGTAATAACAGTAGTAATAATGATAATAAGTAAGTGGCACTCTCCTAGTAGCATTTCATCATCGTCACAAGGGAGATTGACGGGACTCGCAGCTGTTCGTCATGGGGGTGCTTGCTTCCTGTGGTCTATTCTAACGTTCGGTACCTCAACATTTGTGTTTAAACGTGCCCACATATTACGACGAGTGACGCAACACTTCTTTATCCATATATTGTTTCTTCCCTGATAAGAACATGGTGTGGAGAGAAGATATGAAGACAAACAGATAACACACTCATAATCTCTACACAAAAACACACTCTCCCCACCCACACACTCATGTACTTATAATACACTTACAGTGATGAAAAATATATGGTTCAGTAATATCACATTGCTCTCTCTCTCTCTCTCTCTCTCTCTCTCTCTCTCTCTCTCTCTCTCTCTGTGTTACCTTCTTTTACATTTGTATTCATATCTTTATTTTAGTTAAACTTCAGATAGCGACGTGTGTTTTTTCAGCCTTGCGGAGTGCTTTCACTGATTGGCATTGGGCCAGTATTCAGCGAGAAGCACTCATAGAGAGATGTGTTATCAGTGTGTAGCCTATGTACACAGCATGTGCTGTCTACGAAAAAAAGACTTCCTTCGTTATGACCACTGTGTCCTATTTTGCCAGCAGCAAGGAACAGTCACATCTCATGGCTGATGCATCTATTTGTGTTGATAAATTAAATATTTTTGTCAACAGGATACTAGGAAAAAATCCTACTCATTTGGTTGGTAACAATTCTCTCTCTCTCTCTCTCTCTCTCTCTCTCTCTCTCTCTCTCTCTCTCTCTCTCTCGTGTGTGTGTGTGTGTGTGTGAGAGAGAGAGAGAGAGAGAGAGAGAGAGAGAGAGAGAGAGAGCAGGATGGGGGACGGTGGGTAGAATGGTGAATAAAAATACCCACCAAATAACATAAATGGTAAAAGAAAAGAATAGTCCTCATAGAAAGTTGAAAGAGAAAAACCGTTAAAGCGACTGTAAGAGATAGTGAGAGGTGAGGAGATGGCCGGGACACCACAGGGGAAGAGAAGGCAATTATGTTAGCCTCACTGACCTTGCAGCCCAGTGACAACAAACCATGCATTCACAGTCACGTTCCACATTCACTGCTGACCAATACGAATACGTTGGGACTGTAATAATGTATTTAAACGGTTCCCTACGTAATACTAATTCACTATGGGAACATTAGACATTTAGTTTTACTTCACCCAACTTCTCATTGAGTTGATGAGATGAATGTTGCTATATTAACTTTAATATTTTTCTGTTTCTGTATAGTTATAGTTTTTTACTAAGTTTTTGATGATTTTTAGACTTTTGTGATTGTAAGTGTGTATTGAAAGAGATTAAGATGAATAAATAGTTTAGTTTATTGTTGTACAACAAAACATAGTATCAAAAATATAATTCATTCTAAGAGATTGTATGATATATTTCGACGCCATTCACTCCTTGCGGGCACGTGGAACTTGTGGCAGGACAGCATTCACTCCAGTTGGCACTGAGTGACATTCACTCATGGCGGGGACGTGGCGCTTATGGCAAGGCATCTTTCACTCCT
>NC_059297.1:16223176-16230676 GCF_017591435.1 Portunus trituberculatus
ATTAAAAATAGGCAACTCGAGTATTCAGATGAGAGTAATGCTGCATATCTAACCGAAACAAACATATGACTGCATCGCCTTAGCTGAACTAAATAAACACGTTGTTGAACAATCCGTTAATTCCGGCTACAGTGTCCATTGCGCCATGAACAATGGATTACGTAGCTAGACACTACAGTGGTTGTATTCCTTTGCCGTTATGCCAGAGCAGTCCTGAAAAATGTTTGTTTTTATGTTTGATTGCTTTGATATGTCGCTCGCTTCCTGAAAATTATGAAAAAAATAACCCTCACGAAAATAACTACATGTATATCCATATATCACGATATTACTGATTAAGTTATGTTATGTGTCCACTTGGGATTTGCAGTAACACTATTCTACCTCGCGTCACTAGGGGAGCTTTAGTAATGACAACATTGGGGGTTTTCTTCCGAAAACTCTTCATTGTGCCTCAAAAGACTGACTTGATACCCATGTTATGAGATTACATATAATGCCTGTGATATATGTAGTACATATGAATTATTGAACTATTCAAAATTCTCTGATTCCGAAGTTGCCCTCTCCAAGCCAAATACGTTAGGAAATTGAACAATAGTGTACGGAACGCGCCGGCATTCTCCGGTAAAGCTTCGTCAGGGGAGTGCGATCGGATTCCCTTTTGTCCCGCGTCGAGGTAGCAATAGTTCAGCTTCACCTTACATTTGCTTCAGATAGACACTCCCTGTTGACTCGCTCCGGAATGTGTGAGGAACGTGAGAGGCCGAGTGAGTGTTGGATATCACGGTGGCATGGGCAGTGAGCGGTAGTGGCGGCGGCAAGTGAGATCATTAAAAACTATCTTTTTGTTTAGTCAAGATGCAGAGTGGCAAGTAATAATCATCAGCTGAACATATAATTGCAAGCTTTACTCTTTCATTAGGAATAAAGACTTCATGTAGTCCCATGTAAGAGTGAAGCTGAGAATTTTCACACACCATACATTAAACGTCTTGCTCAAATGGTACAACAATAACTCAGATGTCGGTGGAAAATGTACGACCATATGGAGAATTCAGTGTGGCCCTTTAAATGGCAAGCGAGTACCATATCAATGAAATATCGAACAATGTTTCACTGGTTGATCTGCTGCAGTCTCTGACGAGACAGCCAGACGGTACCCTACGGAACGAGCTCAGAGCTCATTATTTCCGATCTTCGGATAGGCCTGATACCAGGCACAAACCACACACCGGGACAACAAGGTCACAACTCCTCGATTTACATCCCGTACCTACTCACTGCCAATAGACCCTGCTCACTGCTAGGTGAACAGTGGCTACACGTGAAAGGAGACACACCCAAATATCTCCACCCGGCCGGGGAATCAAACCCGGTCCTCTGGCTTGTGAAGCCAGCACTCCAACCACTGAGCTACCGGGCGTGTGTATGTGTGTGTGTGTGTGTGTGTGTGTGTGTGTGTGTGTGTGTGTGTGATTCACCTCGGTCGTCTGCTGGTTACCCAGCCAGTCTTCCCCATTACGGAGCGAGCTCAGAGCTCATAGACCGATCTTCGGGTAGGACTGAGACCACATAACACACTCCACACACCGGGAAAGGGAGGCCACAACCCCTCGAGTTACATCACGTACCTATTTACTGCTAGGTGAACAGGGGCCACACATTAAGAGACTTGCCCATTTGCCTCGCCGCTTACCGGGCCGGGCCGGACTCGAACCGGCCCTCTCGATTGTGAGTCGAGCGTGCTAACCACTACACACACACACACACCGTGTGTGTGTGTGTGTGTGTGTGTGTGTGTGTGTGTGTGTGTGTGGACGCGCGCATGTGCATGTGCCTGTATGTGTGTGTGTGTGTGTGTGTGTGTGTGTGTGTGTGTGTGTGTGTGTGTGTGTGTGTGTGTGTGTGTGTGTGTGTGTGTGTGTGTGTGTGTTTGTCATGTATGTGTTTGTTAGCGATAAGAAGTCTTGTGTTACGTGTTCTCGAACACGTCGAACCTTGTGCTATTAAGACCAGAAGTTTGGCAAGTAATTTTTTCACTGAGTAACACGAGATAACATTGAACCAAGTTTCCTGGAACTCTGCAGAGGCACCAGAGCAACGCGACGCGAGTTGAGGCGAGGCGAGGAGAGAGTGAAGCTGTACGTATGTAGGTGGAGGTGTCTGCCCTGCTTTCATCTCACGGCTCAAGATAGTGATGGATGGTGAAGAATGGTGAAGAATGGGGGTTGGTGGATTATGCTGCTTGGGTGTGTACGTGTGTGTGTGTGTGTGTGTGTGTGTGTGTGTGAGAGAGAGAGAGAGAGAGAGAGAGAGAGAGAGAGAGAGAGAGAGAGAGAGAGAGAGAGACAGTGTTTTTTTGTCTGTGTTTGTATGTGTGTGTATATATGTATATTTAAAAGAAATATATATAAAAATGGCACAAAAATTTGCTTTGTTTTGTAATGATATGTCAAGATTTTTTTGTGAAATTATCCCAAAGATTTCTCACTGTCTGCCGTGCTTTGTGAGAGAGGAGAAAAATAATATTGGAGGTGAAGGCGTAAATATTTGATAGTCAGATCAGATATCGTCCCTTGCTCATTATTTATGCCTGGCAGTATGAGAAAATGTCCATGCCTTTGGTTTTGCCTCAAGTTTTATACCGTGGAAACTCAATATCAGTATGCATTGTGGTGAAAGAACGGAGAGGAGGAAATGAAAGAAGTGCTGCTGTTCTTTCTTTTTTGTTGTGGTTGTTTATGTGGTTTTGGTGAGATGACGATTCGGAATTTCAGTTCTTAGACTTAACTGTTGTTTATTTGTTATTCATATGTTACATGCTTTTCTTGCGTTTTTTCTTAATGAAAAGAAAACTATATATATATATATATATATATATATATATATATATATATATATATATATATATATATATATATATATATATATATATATATATATATATATATATATATATATATATATATATATATATATATATATATATATATATATATATATATATATATATATATATATATATATATATATATATATATATATATATATATATATATATATATATATATATATATATATATATATATATATATATATATATATATATATATATATATATATATATATATATATATATATATATATATATATATATATATATATATATATATATATATATATATATATATATATATATATATATATATATATATATATATATATATATATATATATATATATATATATATATATATATATAGAGAGAGAGAGAGAGAGAGAGAGAGAGAGAGAGAGAGAGATTTTCTACATATTCATTCTTTATTGTATGTGTGATGAGGTGTTTTGGTGTGTTTGACAGACATACACACACACACACACACACACACACACACACACACACACACACACACACACACACACACACACACACACACACACACACACACACACACACACACACACATGTGTGTGTGTGTGTGTGTGTGTGTGTGTACCAAAACACCTCATCACACATATAATAAAGAATGAATATATAGAAAATACACACACACACACACACACACACACACACACACACACACACACACACACACACACACACACACACACACACACACACACACACACACACACATGTGTGTGTGTGTGTGTGTGTGTGTGTGTGTGTGTGTGTGTGTATGTCTGTTAAACATACCAAAACACCTCATCACACATATAATAAAGAATGAATATATAGAAAATCTCTCTCTCTCTCTCTCTCTCTCTCTCACACACTCTTTGTCGAGTCCAAACTGGCCCCTATCTTAACCCTACATTAATTATCTGGAAAATTTGTATGTTTCTTGAAACTGAATAAATCAGTAACTCCAGAGCTCATTATTATCATTCATTACTCTTGATTGTAACTCAGTCTTTTCTTTTTTTCTTCCTTTCTTTTCTCTTGTAAATTTTAACACGCAAGTAAAACGTAACAACTCTACAAAACAATGTGCCGAGCTCTATTTGGCCTCGCCGTCCAAACACACTTCCCTTGCACAACCATATCTCTCTCCTTTAAACTTTCTCTCTCTCTCTCTCTCTCTCTCTCTCTCTCTCTCTCTCTCTCTCTCTCTCTCTCTCTCTCTCTCTCTCTCTCTCTCTCTCTCTCTCTCTCTCTCTCTCTCTCTCTCTCTCTCTCTATGTGTGTTCCGGAAATTATTTTTTGCCTCGACCAGCAGTTTATGGCGGGAAGTGTGTGTGTGTGTGTGTGTGTGTGTGTGTGTGTGTGTGTGTGTGTGTGTGTGTGTGTGTGTGTGTGTGTGTGTGTGTGTGTGTGTGTGTGTGTGTGTGTGTGTGTGTGTGTGTGTGTGTGTGTGTGTGTGTGTGTGTGTGTGTGTGTGTGTGTGTGTGTGTGTGTGTGTGTGTGTGTGTGTGTGCGTGTGCGGGGGCGCAATAGCACGTCCATCTTCCCTGACAATTTGCCCAGCTCGACAACAAAAGATGAGATCTCATTCCTGCGTAATAAAACCTCCCCTTATTTTTTTCTCTTTACATGAATGTACAATAGCCATTCTTTAATATCTGACACTAACTGAATAATCTAATTCGGTGGTAATATAAGTGAGGTAAAATGTTGAGAATGATCGCTGAACCGTTCCTCTTAATTATACGAATAGAAGGTATCGTGTATACGGTGGAAACTAGACTGTAAGAGAGAGAGAGAGAGAGAGAGAGAGAGAGAGAGAGAGAGAGAGAGAGAGAGAGAGAGAGAATGCCATGTCACTCACACTCATGAAAAGTTTCAGCAAATGAAAGGAAAAATTTCTTTGACTAGCTGAGTTATCTACTCCTATTGAATGACCTGCCTTATTTTTTATCGTTCACTTGTTGTTATTTTCTGATTGATATGATTGCAGCAGTAACGAGGCACATGTCGGCACCTCTTTTGTTTCCTTTACACTTTGCAGTGAACTCTAGGCTGCTTAGCACCCACAGTGTGCACCATACAGGTTCGTGACATAGAATCCTTAGGAAAGTGTGGAATGTCCTGATTTAGTGTTTTTCATCACCATGCTGAAATGTATCAATACATTTAAAATCACGTGTGTGTATTGGAAGTATGAACACTTCTTTTTTCCCTGGAAGTAGTAGTCATGAAAACGTTGATTAAACAAATTTTCTGTAACACATATACGTTTTAGAAGTATCAAAAGTTATATGCGAAAGGAAAAAAAAAAAAAGAGGAGAAATAAGGCCGGAAAAAGTATTGCTAGACTCAGGCGTATAGCAGGGTTAGGTTTAGAAGGTTTATGGTTCACACGTGCTACAAGTAATAATAAACCAGCAGTGTGGTGGCTACATTGTGCTGTCGCCAGTTGTTATTTAGGGTAATGTTTACGATAATGCTTTTTACTTTGCCGATTAACGCTATCGTAATGATGTAATATACTTGCTGTAATGTACGTCTTTCTCTGAGGCAAGGCCACTCAGTGTACACTTACAGTACAACTTGACTTTAATGAATAATAAAATGAAGTACATAATAAAAGAAAGTACATTTACATGGGTTTAACTTGATGATCAAAACTAACTTACTCCCTAACGAGTTTCTGACGTGCAGTGAAGAGCGATTTTCTCCGCGTCAAGATTATGAACTTTGACAGGCAATTATAGCGGCAGGAAGATGGATTGCATTGGAGGAATTGGTAGATTATCATTAGAGTAAGGAAATGATAATGGTATTATTTCAAATATAACTCACTATGTCACACTGGCAGAAGAGAACATTCTTTCCGGCAGGTACATAAGCAGAACTGTACACGGGATCCTGTCAACAGTGCGGTAGTTTCAGTTTACATTTGTGCGCGGGAGAAATGCATCGATACGGGGAAAAATGGTGGAAAGGAAGCTCCTTTTATCTGCTAAAGTTAGTCTAGGGATTAAGTAATGAATTTTTGGTTGATTCTATTTTTAAAGTTATTTGCTAAACGATAGTTCATAAGTTTTTCTTATATTGTAATTACAGCCAGATATATCATAGTCAATAGGACGGTCTATTATGATTTTTTTTGAGGCTTACATAGTAGGTGAAATAATAATTCAATGGATAACATCATCTTAAGGGGATAGAACTATCTGATGAAACTATTACGGCATTGGTGCCTTAAATAGACTAGAGGATGATAATGAAAAAAAAAGTCTTGCAGAAGAACAGTGAAAATTACTATGTCCGTCATTACAGTTACGTTTTACATATTGAAGATGACAGATAGAAAATACGTAGCCATTTATTCTTTTTGTCTTTACGCTAGATAAGATACAAGCGATAAATATTGCCGGTAATGAAGTATATAACAATGAAGTTCTCTTAATAAGAAAAAAAAACCCAGTGAAACGGACGTGATTCGAATATAATGTATGTGCGTATGTGGTAGGCGTGATGTGATGTGATCATTGTTGGGCGTGAAGACCAGGCAGGCAAAGGATGTTCGTTCGGGGTGAATATGAAGCGACTAATACGTTTGGTGGGACGTGAAAGTTCACCTCAGTGTAAAAGTTTAATGACGTCATATTTTGAGAGTAAAGTTTGACTCGCTCTCTCTCTCTCTCTCTCTCTCTCTCTCTCTCTCTCTCTCTCTCTCTCTCTCTCTCTCTCTCTCTCTTATAGTTTCCGTATTTAAGGAGTTCATTTAGGTAACGTTTGTGCAACCTCGTCAGTCGGCCAGCCAGACAGTTAGCCAGTCATTCAGTTAGTCAGTCTGTCTGTCTGTCCGTTTCACACTTTATTCAGTCTTGTATCTGTTGTATAAAAGGAACTAAATCACACACACACACACACACACACACACACACACACACACACACACACACACTCTACTCACAATCGAGAGGGCCTGGCTTCGAATACCGGGAAGCGGCGAGGCAAATGGGCAAGCCTCTTAATGTGTAGACCCTGTTCACTTACCAGTAAATAGGTGCGGGATGTAACTTGAGGGGCTGTGGCCTCGCTTTCCCGGTGTGTGGAGTGTGTGTTATGGTCTCAGTTCTACCCGAAAATCGGTCTATGAGCTCTGAGCTCACTCCGTAATGGGGAAGACTGGCTGGGTGATCAGCAGACGACCGTGGTGAATTACACACACACACACACACACACACACACACACACACACACACACACACACACACACACACACACACACACACACACACACACACACACACACACACACACACACACACACACACACACACACACACACACACACACACACACACACACACACATACACACACACACACACACACACACACACACACACACACACACACAATCAAAGCCGCGCTCGTGTTCAAAATCTTTCAGTGATGAACGGCCTATTTTTGTCCTCTCCTGCTGCAAGACGATGTGAGATCCCAACCTCACCCATACATTTGACTGCAGGAGCTCTTAAGTCATCAAGAGATGACCATGAGTCCAGCAAATGATTGTGATCTGAAGTAAGGTGTATTCTCTCT
>NC_059297.1:16235676-16255676 GCF_017591435.1 Portunus trituberculatus
TTCGGTCGTACTTTCTGTGTGCAAGGATGATAAAAAAAGGCTACTATTTTGTGCAATTGCCAGCGTAAATACCTAAGTTTGCGTGTCTAAAACTTTTTTTTTCTTATACTGAGAGAAAATCCTTGGTGGAAGTACTTGCGTGTACGAACGTATTAGTCAGACTGAGTTATTAATTAAAGAAAGTGCTGTTATAGTAATGAATACTGTACGAATACTCTACAGCCTTCACAGTCAGGAAGCAGGGTGTGTAATGGGCTGTTTTCATTACTTTCAAATTTGATACACACACACACACACACACACACACACACACACACACACACACACACACACACACACACACACACACACACACTCTCTCTCTCTCTCTCTCTCTCTCTCTCTCTCTCTCTCTCTCAACTCCCAAAGTGTATGTTATTTTTTACATTGACCTTACATTATAGTTAACATAAGTGTTACTATGGCCTCCATAGTTCACTATTATCATCTCCGAAAACTTCACTAGCATTATTAGTAATGCAATTCATATATCGTATTACATCGATGATAACACGAAGTTGTATGAATTCTTTTTTTTCTGCGCTATGATAAATTTGAAACAGTCACATTCCGCACTCATTTTTCAACACTCATCCTAGTTTTTGTCAAGACTTGGTTATCAAATTCATGTTTGTTAAATTCTGTGTTTCAAAATTTAAGGTGTGGGCAAGAAAAGTAGTTTAGATGTTTGACTTTTCCTCATGTTATCTAAAAATCCTGTACAGAAGGTATCGTAACATAACAAAGTGATTATAAGTTAAACATACCTAACTCGCCTTTAACTCTTTTGTATTACCACTGGACACTCGCACGAACCTTCTGCTGGCCTCGTGTAGTAAATATTTGGTGATCAGGCCGCACTGGCTCAGCGTCAAGTCAACAGCTTGCCGCATAACACACCGATTAATCAGGGGCAACAAAGTAATAAACTGTTTTCTGACGGGCAAAACAAATTGTCTGTCCCTCTGTGGATTTGCCGTCGACAGAATATATAATGACCCGTTAAGGAACTCTGATTATTACAAAAAACTTCTGTCATTAGTATTAACATTGGCTGTGACTGAAGTACACACACACACACACACACACACACACACACACACACACACACACACACACACACACACACACACACACACACACACACACACACGAGTAGGCAAATTTGATAGATTCCTTGTTTACGAGTACTGTGCATGAGGAAATGACTTCCCCACAACATTAGGACAAGACCATAGCCGAATTACTGTTAATTATCATGTGCCGACCACAGCCTGTGTTTTGCAAGAGGCGGCTCAGTCAGGAGGCACTACCTGAGGCCGCGATTAGAGGCCAGGAGGGTGGTGGGGGTGGTACTGGTGGCTCAACATTAGTGCTATTGTTACTGCTGCTTTTACTGCTTCTTCTTCTTTTCCTATTCTTCTACCGCTTTTCTTTCTTTTACATCTTCTCTTTCTCCTTTTTCTCTTTTCTCTTTTTAAGTTTCTGCTATTGTTATTATAACTATTCTTTTTACTGTTCATTCTGTTACTATTGGTGGTGGTGGTGGTGGTAAAGCAGCAACAACATCACCATAAAAAAACAGCAACAAAAACAACAACAATATCTACCTAAGTTACTAATCTTACTTTTGCAGCAACAGCAACACCAGCAGCAGTAGAAGCTTCAAGAACAACAGTTCCAAAAACAACAAAAAATAGCAACAACAATAATAACTAATACTATATCATCTTAACCACCACCACCACCACCATCATCACCACTACCACTACCACTACCACTACCACTACCACTGCTATTACTACTACTACTGATACTACGACTACTACTACTACCACTTCTTCCATTATTGTTACTACTACTGCTACCACCACTACTGCTATTGCCACCACCATTACTAGCACTGGCAATATTAGTTGGCATTATCATTGGTTGTTATTATTGCAGTTGTTATAATTTATCAAAGCTATTGCGAATAATTTTCAACATCTATGACCACCACCACCACCACCACCACCCACCACCACTAAGAAATCCATTGGCTTCTTCGTTCATTGACGATCGTAGCAGTTATGGATATTGATTCTGTGCTGGTTAAGGCGAGTGAAGAGGATACGCTCTCATCTGTCGTTCACTGGTCGGTCAAAGGATTGCGGCCTCGGATGACTGCTGCCGTACGTGGCCACACAAAGTTGGGTGTGGTTGCACTCCATCGACGGCACCAGCTCACAGGTCCAGGGAAAGGCCAGTACCTACCTGCCGCGAGTTTCCTGAGCGTTCCTCCATCCTTCTCTTTCTCTGATGCTTGAGCGTAGTTCCGGAGAGGCACCAACACCAATGAAACTATTGTTACACACCACCGGTACCGTGTAACAAGGGCTTATATCTGATTCCCTGGAAGGAAATAGCATAATCCTGTGTACCCACCGCCACCGAGATGACTTACTCTTCTCTATTTGTTTGGTGCAATAGCGTGATGAAGAGAGTCGCAATCTGTAACCTCAGCATAACATAAGGGGCTTGTCATTATGCGCATGCAGTTCAGCGTCTGCAGGAGAAGGTATCGTTCATTCTATTATTGAGAGAGAACACAGAGGTCCTTGCGGGCATGCCATTCCCGGCAGTGGTTCCCTTGGCTGCTTAGCTTGGGGTGTAGTTACCATGGAGACTTGGGAGGCCAAAGTGTCTCAGACATGAAACCACAACTTTCATGGAACTGCTTTGGTAAACAAGAGGAAACTGTCCGTGGAGTCAATTTCCCAAGGGTCAGTGGTATAATGGTACATACGAGTGAAGGCACGGTGATGATGTTATTGCGGTTGATGTTGTTGTCGTTATTATTATTGTTGTTGTGTTGTTTTTGTTGTTGCTGCTGTTGTTTCTGTTCCAGCTGCTGCTCCTGTTGGTTATTTTTGTAGTTGTTCTGAAGTTGTTGATGTTGTTGTTGCATGATGTTCCTATGTTTTTGCTGCTGTTGTTACCGCTGCTTCTCCTGCTTCTGCTGTTGATGTTGTTGCTGCTGCTACTTCTATTGTTGTTGTTGCTGTTAAGAGAGAGAGAGAACCTTGGTTAGTTTTTTCTCTCACTGTCATCCGAAAAAAGTTTCCACCGTGTCAATGTGTTCTTCTTTCTGACATCCTCACCTTTGTGGCATTAATTACTCTGACAAAGTGATTTTTTTTTTATCTAGAAGGAGCTTCAACAAGTGTTATTTGTCTCTCTCTCTCTCTTCTGTACCACCCAGCCAAAGAGGAATGAATGACAAAGGGTACTATTTTTACTATTATTATTGTTATTGTTATTATTGTTGTTATTATTATTATTATCATTATTAATTTTTTATTATTATTTTTATTATTATTATTATTATTATTATTATTATTATTATTATTATTATTATTATTATTATTATTATTATTATTATTATTATTATTATTATTATTATTATTATTATTATTATTATTATTATTATTATTATTATTATTATTATTATTATTATTATTATTATTATTATTATTATTATTATTATTATTATTATTATTATTATTATTGATATTATTATCATTATTATTATTATTATTATTATTATTATTATTATTATTATTATTATTATTATTATTATTATTAGTTGTGATTGTTATTATTATTGTATTATTAGCATTATTATTATTATTATTATTATTATTATTATTATTATTATTATTATTATTATTGTTATTAGCATTTTATTATTATTATTGTTTATTTGTTGTTAGTGTTATTAGTGTTATTAGTATCAGTAGTAATAACAAGATAAAATATAATAGTGCTGTAGTGACAGGTGTGTGGAATGCAGGTGTGTTTGGTGAGTAGTTGGGTTTTATCGTGCGGCGAGGGGGTTACTGGTGGCGGGGAGAGTGGTTGGGGTGGTGGTGCAGGTGAACGGATTAATGAACTCTCTGGTGGGTGTGTGTGTAGAGCAATATTGACAGGATACTAGGGCACACATGACGCCACACAGCAGCACACAGCACCATTGCACAGTACACCTCAAATTAATCAGTATTGATAGATGCTTATTACCAGTTACCATCCATTTATAATGAACTTAATACTACAAAAAAGGGCAGCATCCTACGCACGCGCGCACACACACACACACACACACACACACACACACACACACACACACACACACACACACACACACACACACACACACACACACACACACACACACACACACACACACACACACACACACACACACACGTAGTGTAGTGGTTAGCACGCTCACAATCGAGTGGCCCGGGTTCGATTCCCGGATTGCGGCGAGGCAAATGGGCAAGCCTCTTAATGTGTAGCCCCTGTTCACCTAATAGTAAATAGGTACGGGATGTAACTCGAGGGGTTGTGGACTCGCTTTCCCGGTGTGTGTTGTGTGTGATGTAGTCTCAGTCCTACCTGAAGATCGGTCTTTGAGCTCTGAGCTCGCTCCGTAATGGGGAAGACTGGCTGGGTGACCAGCGGGCGACAGAGGTGAATTACACACACACACACACACACACACACACACACACACACACACACACACACACACACACACACACACACACACACACACACATTGTACATTTAGTTTATTTTTTAAAGATACATGTAAAAAGTCAAAGAATACGTCTTACAATGACAGTGTTGGACAGTAAACACATAAGAACGAAAATTTTAACACAACATCGAAATGCAAAGTAAAAAAAACAAAAACAAAAAAAACATGACAACATGAAAATGAAAATGAAAATCACCAAAGGAAAAATAATGTTAAATCAAACGAAGAATAATGAAAAGAACGAGCACAGCAAAGAAAACATGTTCATAACACCATAAGGAGCAAACACTGCAACCTCCAATACTACTATCACTGCATCATGGCACAACAAACCATTATATCCTATACACACCTCTCACCTCTACCACACTTCATAACATTCCACCCCGCTCCCTTCCCCAACTTACTGTAACAACATAATGAACAGAGACTGGAATCGACATTAATACACCCGTAATTTCACTCTCATTATCATATACCTACGGAAGTGGAGGAGCGGCCTTGACACGGCTGATAATTCTAGGTTGTGTCGTGTGTCTGACGAGACAATCCATAACAAAAATATATGACTCCTTCTGTGTGTGTGTGTGTGTGTGTGTGTGTGTGTGTGTGTGTGTGTGTGTGTGCGCGTTTGTCTGTGTGTCTTAAGTCCATCTTTAGCCTCTTACCTCCTTCCACGCTTCTCCTCCATGCATTTCCCTTTCTCGTGCCTCTCCTCACTCCTCTTCTTACTTAGCTAGACACACTCTGTTCCTCTTGCTCCTGGCTGCCTTTATCCCCTGGGTCTTCATGCACCAAACAATGCTTTCAGATGTGTTTGGTATAGTGCTCTCTCTCTCTCTCTCTCTCTCTCTCTCTCTCTGGAGCGCGTGACGTAAGCAATTATTCGCGTTCCGTCAGACAGGTAATCAGTTACGGTAATTTGTTATGAATAATGTTGTATTGGCGTGTCAATCTTCCGGTCCTTGCGTTTTTTAGGACATGTAACAAATTCTGGAGAATAAAGAAAGGGCGGGTGGTTTGGTGAACGTAATGGGCGCCATCTGGTGCTGATGGAAAAGGGAGCGTAGGGAAACAAGTTGATTACCTGCGCTAATGACCAGGTAGTAAGGTGATAATTTAGTTTTTCACAATAAAAGGGGCAGGTATAGTGTACATCCAAAAGTAGCATGAGGCAAAGATACACTGTTGATGACTTTTTAGTGTGTTTGGAAAGAGATTGCTGTTTTATTGAGGCAAGATATATGTTTTTGTATTCATGCCAGTTCATCCACGTAAGATATCTTGAAAAGTTAAAATCCTACGTAGTTATTTTCCTAGAAATACAATTATTTCAAAATTCTTTCTGGGTCATCGAGGTCATCGAATAAAACAATTTTTTTTTTCTTATTTGTGCCTAGAAACTAGAAAGACTTTAAAAAAATAATATAAATGAAATGAACTTTTCTTATTTTATTCGCATTATTTATTTACTTCATTTGTAAAATGTTCAAAGCATTATATAGTTTTCAGTCGATGCATAGTAATAACAATTATTTTCTTCATTCTTAGTAGAAATTCTTTTGCCGAATTATAAATATTTTTCTCTCTCTAAGTTCGCAGTGATTACTGCTCGCTGTCATTCTGTCGCCCCGCTGTAGTGAGCTTCTTAATTCTTGATCATTTCGGAAATGGTTTATTATTTCATCAATTCACTTCACCTTCAACCTCCACACACTTTCCCACAGCCTTCCATGAACTCGCCATCTGCGTAAAGGCCAGAGGAGGGAGCTCGCTGTGAGACTGTCTGTTTCATGAATAATATTTTACGGATTTATGTATCGGCATCCCTTAATGCTGAGGCTTGAGTAGTAAAATTCATACAGCTGTGTTGGGACGTCGCCAAGAAGAGTACGAACAAGTAAGTGTAGAAAACTAGACCGGATCGACTTTAGGACGCTGCATGACGGGAGAGGGATGGAGGGAAGGATAACCAGGGAAGGAGGGATACCTCCACAGTACTGTAGGAAAGGGTGGAAGTTATAATTGGGGAAGTCGTAAGAGGAAGTGGAATGAAAGTGCCTCCCTAACGAACTTAACTCAGTAGCCAAATTGAATGAGTGGCCTGACTGAGCGAGTGAGTATTGCAAGGAACGATGGTTTACGGAGCAAAGGGCAAAGTCTGCGGCGGTGATCACGAAGGGAAGGAAGTTATAATGCTAGGAAAGACTAGCGACCGACGAACGGATTGACAGACAATGAGACAAGGGCATTAGTGACACGGTGGAGTGCGATGAGGTACTCCTAGAACACTGTGTAATGGTGGAGACAAATGATTAGGCATTGAGCTGTCACATGAGGTTCTCTCTCTCTCTCTCTCTCTCCATCAGTCTCTTTCACATGTATGATTATTTCATGTAGTGAATAAAAGTTATGAATCTGAATCTCTCTCTCTCTCTCTCTCTCTCTCTCTCTCTCTCTCTCTCTCTCTCTCTCTCTCTCTCTCTCTCTCTCTCTCTCTCTCTCTCTCTCTCTCTCTCTCTCTCTCTCTCTCTCTCTCTGTCTCTCTCTCTGTGTGTGTGTGTGTGTGTGTGTGTGTGTGTGTGTGTGTGTGTGTGTGTGTGTGTGTGTGTGTGTGTGTGTGTGTGTGTGTGTGTGTGTGTGTGTGTGTGTGTGTGTGTGTGTGTGTGTGTGTGCCTAGGGTAGAATTCCCATTTCATATTAACGGATGTCACGATAAATACACACACACATAAAAAAGAAAATGCGAAAAAAATCAAAGGACTAAATGCTCGAACGTAACGTACAATACTCACTAGTGAGTGGCCCGCCAGTCAGCCAGCCAGCCAACCCCTACCAACCAACCATCGTTGACATAATAAACCTTCATAGGTCACCTCGTCAATTTACACACCTCAGTACAGTTATTTTTTTTACGTATAATTACTTGTCCTTTACGGTTGAAGGGACTACTACCAGTACACTACATATAAAGTTTCATATATTTCAGAGGGATATGATAAAACTAATGAAATAAAGCAAAAGAGAAAGACAATTTTAATTATATTGTACGTCTTTAATGGAGTGTTCACTCGTTTTTCTTTTCATGTTGTAGACAGTTTGACGTGGCAGGAAAGAAACAGCCTCTGAGAAATGAGGAGAGAGGGAAGGTGATTGGAGGGTGTGTTGATAGGTTAGACACTGGACTTAATTCACCTCAAATACTCTAAGACCAGGATATTGTATCATAGGAAAGCGTATCACTTTGGTTAGAATTAACTGGATGTTTTCACTTTCAGTATGTTTTGTCTTTCTTGTAGCGGTTCTGATACAGTGATAATTCTCTTACAGGACCTCTATTCTTTATATATCTGATCTGCTCACAATTTCTTCAAAGACCAGACGAATGGCAGGCTGCAAACAGATCATATGACTTAGAATTGAAGTAAAACGCTGGAATAAGTGGAAACAATTGCGAGTAGTAAATCAACGAATAATCATGATTGTATTTATAACAAAGTCCACGAGGGTGAAATAGCAATTGTTACTTTCATGCCTTAAGCGACTATCTCTTGATCCCAGCAATATCGGTGGTCATTCAACACCCTGTCTTGAACCCACCACTCTTCTCTAAGAGTTCTCATCCCGTTCCTTATGACCTCTAAATGTACTTATTGACTTCACTCCCTCCACCACTTCTACCACATTCACCAACTCCACAACAAGTCAGTGGCTCTATGCCCTCAATCAAACCACCTGACCTCATCAAAAGCTTTACATAACCACTTGGCCACCTTCCCGTGGGTGACGAAGGCTGACGGGGAGGCCGTAAAGGGAGGGAGTGAGAGAGGAAGGAGGGTGTGGCGCCAGCGGACCTCGTAATTAAACTGTCAGAGGCAGGATGAGACGGGGCGGCCACCTTGGCGAGGGAGGGCAAACCGGAAGGGGAGCCATGCCGTATAGGGAATTGATATATAGGACGTTTTGGTAGAACATTTTTTTCTCTAAGTCTTTTCTGCTCTGTAGAGATGTTTGCTTGGATGGCGGAGTCTATATAACATACATATAACTTTCATTGGTTCTCTATCAAAGAGTTACAATGTTGAAGCACAGTTATGTATACCAAGCATTTGCCTCTCATCTTGTGTTCAAAAGCCTTCTCGTTCCTATACTATATGGATGCAACGGCAACATTCTCTCCATTGCGGTTGCTATATGAGAGTGAGGAGGACCGATGTGTAAGGATTAAAGTCGGAATTGGTTTCTCAGGAGGGATGAGAGACGGTCAGGGAGAATGTGACTTGGAGAGGAAGGTAGCACGGACTATAGGCAGAGGAAGGGAGGGAGGACAAGATGGAAGGAGGGATACAAGGACGCCATGAGGTGGAATTACGGCTTAAGAGACAGCAATACCAGATGGATTAGTGTACTGAACTGAAACACACACACACACACACACACACACACACACACACACACACACACACACACACACACACACACACACACACACACACACACACACACACACACACACACACACACACACACACACACACACACACACACACACACACACACAGAGAGAGAGAGAGAGAGAGAGAGAGAGAGAGAGAGAGAGAGAGATGAAGTTACAAATGTAGAGCACAAATTAAGCATTAGCCTGAACAAGACATCAAATACAATAGCGTGGGTTGGATAGTGTGCTGGTTTCACATATTGTTTACAAGTAAAATACATAGCCATAACATTCAGTAAGTATACTTTATATTCATCTCTACCCTCTGACAGATCAATATACCAATGTTTATTTATAATTCTACATTGAACATTCCTCTTCACCAAAACTTTAGGCTTTAATTTGCACTTCCTAGTTATTACTTCTGAAATAGCTCCAAATACAGCTTTGGAAAACTTACCGAAATGGTAAATATCTCACGGCAGATGAGAAGAGATACTTTTGATTTCCGGTGCACCTGTGTGAGTTGAATGAAAGAAAAGTTATATTACGCTGCCACTATAGGCGACACAGGTGTTAAAACTTATAGACCTTTCTTCTTATTTGCCTTAGATCGAGGTAGATAGCTTAAGGAGATCTTATCAGTGAAAAGGAAAATATATGAATGAGAATGTGGCTGTAGTGTACAGTAACAGAATATTGTCATTAACATACCGACTCGAGAGACGCGTGCTGAGCTTGTTCATCTGGTAGTTATTGGTTAGCTTCGTGCTGAATTACGCACCAGTAAACAAGTTTAATAGCAATACGTAAATGAGCATAATACATTGTCTCAAGAAGACCAGAACATTCTTCCTTCACTTTTACTATCCATGCTTGTTGTCTACTGGATAGCACCGCAAGTTACCATCACCACAGTATTGCAAAAGACTTTTAGATAATTTTGAATCTTCCAAAATAGATTTGGCCAAGATCGGGATCATGTTCACTGTCATTCAAAAAAAAAAAAAAAAAATAGCAGGAAAGAATTCAGACCTTGTTGTTGTTGTTTGACCTCGCAAGTTCCAGAAGTGCAGATTAAATATCAGGTGTGTCACGTGATTGGCACTATTTAAAAGTATATATAATTAAAATGCTAAAAACACTAGCAATTAATAGAAAGGAGCGGTTAATATGTTCATTTGATATTACGTACGGCATTCGTATTTTGTATATGCACGCTGTAATGCAATTTCATCAGTGAACTGATAATAAATTCATCTACCAATTTTAACAGGAGACGGAACATGATATGGCGGATTGAGCTGGATGCTAAAAGAATAAAACCGTGACCTTAGCGTTCGTGGTTTTATAAAAGCTTCTAAAACGGGGGAATTATTGAGCAGGGATATTTTTTTTCTTTTTCCCCAGTTCTCTGCTGCAATCCACATTTTGCTTTTTTTCCGGCAATTTGGACACGACACGGATAAGCACTGATCTAAATAATTGGCTGGTGTAATTTTTTATTTTCGTCCTGCTGCACTGGCAATTTTTCCCCCTAACATCCGCGGGTGGTGTGTGCCTTGAGTTCACTGTGGGTAAGGGGTGTGGTGACCGCGGCTCTCTCTCTGCTGCGTTTCTTCATAATATGTCCATGCTTTTCTCGTCTTGCATTGCCTCATCGTGCATTGAATTTAGAGGACTGTTTTTGTTAAGTGATTCACAAGTTAATATTAGCATGACTGATCGTAATTGGTATTAGTAGCAGCAACAGTAGAAGTAATAGAAAGTGTTTATTAGTTTGTCTGTCTCTCCATCTACTATTTCTATATCTTTGCTTCTACTTTTCTGTCACTCTACCTGTCTGTTTTGTCTCTACCTGTTGCTTCTGTCTGTCAATTTACCTGTCTATCTGTGTCTGCCTGTTGCTTCTGTTTGTTTATCTGTCTGCCTTCGTATTTTGTCTTCCTTTTTGTCTCTCTCTCTCTCTCTCTCTCTCTCTCTCTCTCTCTCTCTCTCTCTCTCTCTCTCTCTCTCTCTCTCTCTCTCTCTCTCTCTCTCTCTCTCTCTCTCTCTCTCTCTCTCTCTCTCTCTCTCTCTCTCTCTCTCTCCATGTATATTTGAGAGCAGCATGGACTTATGGACTTAACCAACTGCAGTAACAGGTAAACACTTATCCTAACAATAACAATAAGCTTTGATTTGTTTTCCTCGGTGAGCATCAACAAAAGTGTGGAAGTGTGTTGGCTGGATAGGATCTGTAACTCCAAAGAATACTAATTATTTCACGACGGATTCAGGTCACCTTGCTTTGTTGCTGCTATGTTTTCCCCTCCTCCTTTTATGGAATGGACCATTCACTACCACCACCACCACCACTACTACTTATGCTCTTGGGAATATCTGAGGAAGGAAATAGTGACCTAGAAAAACATGTAAGGCAAAACATTTATTTAATTCTACATTTGTTTTACAATGGCAAACAGTACGGAGAGGTTAATATTTTTTTTTTTTTATTTCGTAACATGTTGCTGAATAGTTTAATATATGGAAATTAAAAAAAGTAGGTTTTTTGTGTTGCTTTAATTATGTCAGTGGTCAGTGTATTGTTTAAGTAATGGTCACTACCTGTCGGACTATGTGGTGGATACATTTTTTTACCCTCACACCATACCCTTGAATTGCTTCATTATATATAGGAGAAAAGAGCTTAATTAATTTTTAAATAGTTCATATGCTATGCAACTATGTCAGTGGTCAATGTATTGTCCATACCTTTTAGCGCTAGACTGAATGAAAAAAGAACAGCTATTTTTTTCTAGCTGCAATTTGCCCTTGAATAATGTCCCTAACATTAAAAAAAAAAATAAAATTGCATTACTTTTTAACTTGATTTACACCGTTGGTCGAGGTGCCGTTAGAGTTGTGATCCATCCCTGCCAGATTAAATGAAGTGAATATTTTTTTCCCCACAACCTGTCCTCGAATAGTCCCGTGCATAGAAAAAAAAAAACTGGTTTAGATCGGTATCGTTGTTATCGACTTGATGCCAGTATATACCAGTAGTCAGCTCTATTGCCGTGAGTGTAATGTAGGTGGATGTCCAGGGAAGACCATCGTTCACGCACACCTCGTTGGCTGTTTTGTATTGGAGATGTAATCCTCTTAGAGCAACAAAGCACTCAACCTTACTGAGCCTCGAGGCGTCGAGATGCGGCACCCGCGGTCTGCCTCCACTATGTGGCCACTGCTCTCCTTCCCAGCTGCTGATTCCTCCACCTACCTCTCCTCTTTTTTTTTTTTTTTTTTTCTTCTTCTCTCCTTTCCCTCTTTTTTTCAACCTAATTTCTTGGAGTGAATGGGAAATCTTTACTGTTGCCTGTGTGTATGTGTCTTTCTTTTTTCCCTTTCTTCTTTGCGAACCACTTGTTTTACTCAGCTTTAGTGTCTTTTTTACAAATATTTTATTTTTATCTTCTTCAGTTTTTCTCACGCGTCTACTTTTTTTTATTGCCTTATCTTGCATGTCTTACATTGTGAAGCGTATGCAGGTGTAAGTGAGAGACTGACGGTTACCGTAGAGGTGTTGTATAAATAGCGGTGAAGGGGCTCACATATGTCCTTCGGGAGTAGGCTCACTTGAGTTCTTTGTGCCTTCCAATTATAAATGACACGTCGAGTTTACCAGGAAAATATTCCTTCTCAGCAACGAAAAAGAGGCTTAAGAACACTCAGCTTGCGTCGAGAGGCTGTAAGTTCGCTTAAACTCGGAAGGATGACTCATAATCTGGGTGAAGGAGTCACAAAGTGGTGCCTCACCTTTACGAAGAGAGCCGCTCCGCTCTTTTCCCTCGGGGAAGGCCGAGGGACTCTGCCTTCCTGAGTTCCTCTTTCCTGATGGAGTAGTGTAGTTGATCGGTCTATCTGAGATTTCATGGGTTTGATCTCAAAAGTAAGAGTTAATTCCGAGGATATCAATCGTTCGTGTGATGACACAAGCAAGTCTATGTAATTTACAGAGCTCAGAGTAAAAGTACCTTGAAATATTCATCGACTTTTCAGTTTTCGTCTTTGGGATGCGTTGTGAGACGGTAATCATGCTGGTGTTTGCTCTATCTCTTGTTAGTTAAATTGAAAGTGAAGTGTATAAGAATAGAAATATCCCGAAGACAAAGGCCATGAGATAATATCTTTTTGTCACTCGAACACAGACTTTTTGAAGCAAGTGCTCAGAATGAATCATTTTTCCATATTGGTGCACCACAATGAACATATTATGAATAGTCGTATAACTTTATATTCACTGCTTTATGAAAGAAATCTTCAACATAAAAATTCATAAAGAAATATGACAAATTTCTTTAACCTCTTCTCATAACTATCCACAATGACGACGTACTAACACAACTTTTACTCGTCCTTGGTAATTACTCCTTCTGTAACATATCAACACTTGATCATCAGTTATATAATGACAAATATGTATTGTAGAATCAGAGAGAGAGAGAGAGAGAGAGAGAGAGAGAGAGAGAGAGAGAGAGAGAGAGAGAGAGAGAGAGAGAGCGGTGTGTCAGGGAAAAAAAAACTTAAGGAAGGCTCATAACTTTTAGGAAGGGAAGGAAAGTTGGACGTCGCTTGTATATTGCCTTTGAAGGGAAAGTAATAAAGAAGACGATGGTTTGATTAATACATAATTGAGAACTTTGACAGAATGACATGTAGAACACAAGTATTATTATTATTATTATTATTATTATTATTATTATTATTATGATTATTATTATTATTATTATTATTATTATTATTAGTAGTAGTAGTAGTGTTAGTAGTAGTAGTAGTAATAGTAATAGCAGTAGTGTTAGTAGTAGTAGTAGTTGAAGATGATGAAGAGGACGAATAGTAGTAGTAATAGTAACAGTAATAGTAATAGTAGTAGTAGATGAAGAGGAGTTAGGATAACAATAGTTTTAGTAGCCTTATTAGATTTGGTATTATTGCAAGTATCATCCCACTGCTATAAGAAGAACTGTTATATAAAGAGAATATTGTCATCGTATTTTCTGAGCATCGCTAATTGATAGTGATGGGAAAAATCCTTTCTTTTGCTTTGCTTTATTCTTTATTTTCAATCTTATTCCTACCGTAAGACAAAACACATTGTTTTGTCCTTGTTGCCTTACTTTGATGGGAATATCGCTGTGGTGGAAAGAAAACAAATATATACATTTGTGATTATAGTAATACTGATAATGATGATTAATCGTGTTATCCACTATAATCATAACGATATATATATATATATATATATATATATATATATATATATATATATATATATATATATATATATATATATATATATATATATAGAGAGAGAGAGAGAGAGAGAGAGAGAGAGAGAGAGAGAGAGAGAGAGAGAGAGAGAGATCCTGTCCATGTGCGAAATCTGAAGTACAAATTATAATGGCATATAAATATCTGAGTGTGGGAGAGCGGGGACTTCTTGCCACATAGTCAAACAACATCAACACCACAACAATAACAGTAACAGAAATAGTAACACTACTGGTAACACTAAACTCCAACTCATCTTAATCCTCCTCCTCCTTCTCCTCCTCCTCCTCCTCCTCCTCCTCCTCCTCCTCCTCCTCCTCCTCCTCCTCCTCCTCCTCCTCCTCCTCTACCTGCACCTCC
Organism: Portunus trituberculatus; assembly: GCF_017591435.1. Lineage (NCBI taxonomy): Eukaryota > Metazoa > Arthropoda > Malacostraca > Decapoda > Portunidae > Portunus > Portunus trituberculatus. Next base: position 16,250,415 of record NC_059297.1, read on the forward strand.
TCCTCCTCCTCTTTCTTTCTCCTCTTTTATCTTTGGGTCTCTCTTCATCATTTTCACACACGATTTACTTCACCATCTCGCCTCACCACTTCCCTCCCCTTGTTCCTCCTTTCCTCCCTTCCTCTTTTCCTCCACGCCATTAGCTTCTTACCTTTCTTTATAGTGTCCCCCTTTGCTCTATCGCATCGCCGTTTTCTATGACAGCATATTTTCATCGGTCGTAGTTTTTTCATGCTCCACAAATTGTAAACGTTATCACAAATATGTTCGTAATTTGTGACGCGAATTAGCCTTTCTAATTTATTGTATTCTTTCCTTTCCTGTCCTCAACTCGGAATGGAGTATTATGCGTTCGTTTTTTATTCCCTTCGTGTTAATTTTCCTTTTCTATTTGTCTTCATGTCGGTTATTTCCTCCTTACATGCTCAGTCACTGCTTTATTTTCATATCTTTATGCTCTTCTCTCTCTCTCTCTCTCTCTCTCTCTCTCTCTCTCGTGTTTTATGTACTGTGGTTCCAATTCTTCAAACATCGTCCTGTGTTTTTCTTTTACGTATTTATCTACAGTGCTATGCCCACATTTACTATAATCCAATGTCACGGTGGTAATATTTATACTAGTACAGAATAAGCTGCAGAAACACCGTCCATGGTCTTTGTAGCACTGTTAAATATTGTTGTTGTTGTTGTTGTTGTCGTTGACTTCTTCACTATTGTTTTACTAAAGTCCTTCACCTCCCTCTCCTCCTCCTCCTCCTCCTCCTCCTCCTCCTCCTGCTTCTTTTCTTATAGGTAGATCGCTGTCGCATTTCATTAGTGACTGGGAATCCCCTTTCATTCTGTGCCCCTTTCTTCTCCTTCTTTCATTTCCCAGGTTTTTACTCTCCCTTTACCGTTTCAGCTCCTCTCATACCCTTTTTTCCCTCCACCCTCCCCACATTCTTCATCTCTCCCCATTTTTTTTCTTAAATCTCTCCTTTTGCTATTCTGCTTCTCTCCCCTTTTAATCTCTCCTCTCCCATCTACAGTTAAGGTATTTTTAGTAAAAAATAATACAGATTTATTCAGTGGAGAGGCTGAATGCTACTAAAGACGATGCGAATGTTGTCTTGTACGATGTGTTTAGTGGATAAGTGAATGAATGGACTATCTGATGCTTTGAACACCACATAGTTTGGAAGATAAGAAAGACATGAGAAGCTAGGTGGCCTGCGTCTTGTTTATGTTTCTCCGCATCAAGCATCACTCTTTAAATACAAGGACAAAGGTGAAGCCTTCGTTTTTTCGCTTTTTTTTTTTGTCTGACTTTAGATCGAATGCATCTCTTGTGTTCTGTTATTGCGTTTCTCTGCATTATGACAATAAAAGAATAAGATATAGGTAATGAAAACCTGTACTCAGTATTTTAACGATGAAAGTAGGAATTTATTCAAACACAAGGTATGAGAAAAATTTTATTATTTTAGTTTCGTGTAATCAGACTGATGCTAAAATTATTTCCTGGCAACGTAGGATATGCGTTTGCTCCGAGCCTGCATATCATCTTCCCCTTGTGCTGCAAAATATTCCGAATCCCTAGACACCCCGAACTACAAGAGAAACGCAGAGCAGTATCATCGTTATGAGTTCAGCGCTGCATCATTGATCCGCGCTGCATAATTCACTTTTTGGCTCATAAATACACAACTTCAGCTCGGTTCTCCGGCAAAGACACTAAGAGAGGTAAATTTATTGCAAAGAAATTTATGAAAAAAGATCAATAAAAGTATACAGAAAAGCTTTATTTACAACGTGCAGGTGTTAAAAAGTTAAAAACAACCTTGAAAATCAAACTGCATCTTGATCTTCCAGTTGTCCTTATTTTCTTTTCCTTTTTATACCCAAAAGGTAAATTTTCTCCATTACAGTTTACTCACAGGTTATATCAGGTTAATCTAGGTCAGGTTTGGGGAATTTTTAATGAAGGAAAAATATTCACTGAAAATTTCGTGAAGGAATCTGAAATCTGTATATGTATGAGATGTTGCTGTAGATAACATGTTATTTTTGTTTCCTACGAGTATCCCTTCTTTTGTCGTTGTCATTGAAATCTGGTCAATAGAATTCTCTTGAGTAAGGAAACTCGCGTATTCTTCACCTGTACCGCCGCCTCCATCAGCGTAGTAACCTTTCCCGTTCATGTAGCAATAGTCTGGTAGCTTTAATCTCCATTTTTACGATAGAATTTTTTCTCCCGTCTAGAACAGAAATCTTTGTTGGCGCACATAGCTGCATAGTCTGCCCTGTGTTAATACCTTCCCATCGGCTACTGTTTCATTTTTGCTGAAGTGTACAAGAATTTCAAGATTAGAGGAGGAATACCACTAATAAATTCAATTTCAATTCTTAGTAACGTCTCTCTCTCTCTCTCTCTCTCTCTCTCTCTCTCTCTCTCTCTCTCTCTCTCTCTCTCTCTCTCTCTCTCTCTCTCTCTCTCTCTCTCTCTCTCTCTCTCTCTCTCTCTCTCTCTCTCTCTCTCTCTCTCTCATAATATACATCATCTATCGTCTTTGTTCTTACCTCTCTTACTTTTTAATTATCTTTTTTTCTTCTTCTTTTTCGGTGCGTCTATATCTCAGTTAAAGCCGTGAACGTGAACCTCTTGGTTTAGGCAAATCGGGAAGCTGAAATGGTTTGCAAGGGACGTGTCAGATATTTTATAATGCTTGGGTGCACAGCCACGTAATTTCTGTAGCGTTCCCGTGGTGCCTCTGAAGTTTGATGGCGGCACCCGAGCTTGGAGTACGATCCTGTAAAAAGTGAAAAATTCAAGATAAGTAGCAGGGTTGAGCATCAGTAGTCCGATTCCAGTTCAGACCGAAGTTTCAAGTTTGTCTATATCTGACATTTCTGCTTTTTCGTTGTGTCACTGCAATGTCTTGCAACGGACCAGTGCGCCGCCAGTGGTGTGTGTTGCAGACAACCTAAAGGACAGTTGTTGCCCTTCTCAATGAAGAAGGGTCTTCTTGTCTAACGTTCTGTGCTCTGGGTGGGAGACAGAAGGGTGCATGCCAGCTAAAGCCAGCACGTGTCAGTGTAGTATGGCGGTTGTTCGGAGGCGTTTCCTTGCGTGACATTGTTCTGTGGTTCGATGCCGTCTTAAGGTTCCCCTTCTAAATGTTTCACGGCTGATTTACTAGTTCTCTCTCTCTCTCTCTCTCTCTCTCTCTCTCTCTCTCTCTCTCTCTCTCTCTCTCTCTCTCTCTCTCTCTCTTTTCTGGTGCCTGCATTTGCCTCACACTTCATTGGTTGTGATTTTGCGTCGCTTCCGCGTGACCTTGTGTTAAGTTGTCCGCGCTTCTTTCCTTCCTTCTTTCTCTACATCTTTATTTCTGCTTCCTCCTTCTCACTCTTTCACCTTTGTGCATGGAAGACGAGTATTGGTCCTGAATGGAGAAGAAAATCAAGTAAATGGTGAGATCATGGATTTTCTATGCTAGGAGGAGGAGCAGGAGGAGGAGGAAGAAAGAGACGAAAAAAGACGATGAGAAGAAGAGGGAAGAGAAAGACGAGGACGACGAGGATAATGAAGAGGGTAAGAAGGAGAATGAAGATGAAAAGTAGAAAAGAATAAGAAGAGAGGAAGGAAAGCTCTTCGGATAAAAAGTCAGATGAAATGCCCACCAAGACTATAAGTTTCCCTCCTTCGTGACCGTCTCGTGGCAGCGTATCTCCGAGGCTTTACTGTTCTTCGATTCTTGTGTTGCCCGGCATCGGGAATTCCTGTGAATTTTCACTTTGCTCCCTTGCTAAATTATACACTTGATGATTTATTCAGGACTTTACCGAATCCCACTGATATTTGTTATTTGTGACTCTTTTTATTTCCTCTCTCTCTCTCTCTCTCTCTCTCTCTCTCTCTCTCTCTCTCTCTCTCTCTCTCTCTCTCTCTCTCTCTCTCTCTCTCTCTCTCTCTCTCTCTCTCTCTCTCTCTCTGTGATGACATTCATTGTAGATGATAGATTGTCATTGGTTTGGAGCCTAATTTTCCAGTGTAAGGTGAACTTGATTAAATGGGTTCAAACGGATCGATTTTAAGGAAAATGAAATTCTGATCTTTAATATGATAAAAAGAAAAGAATAATAATGATCTTGCTATATTTTCCATTTCTTCTTATATTTTGTCAGTTTAAATAATGATTTTACAAAGATGGTGATCTCAGAGTACGGCCGCAAGAACCAAAGAACATCGCAAAAATAGGACAACACGAAAAATTGGCCTCTGTTCTGGCAGTCATGAGTCTTAGCCATGGTAACATCAATCCACACATGATACTCAAGGTAGTGCAGCTTGTTTAAAAAAAAACAGTGCTTTAGATTTTTGAGTTCACTTGAAACTCATGCTAAGTTAGAGAAGATAAAGATCTAAAAAAAATTGGTGATGTGCATATAGAGTAGAATTATAATTAGTTTTGGTGACAGTGATGAAGTACACAATTAAAACAAAGTAGTATAAAGAGAAAAACTATCATTGCAATAAACTTGGAAGCTTTACTCCAACGAATAAGACATTTCTTGAAATACGACCCACACCAACAATTGCTTTCATCTGCTGATTTCAATAATTCTTTCTTCAGTGAATACGTTGAACAACAGCAAACGTATGTGTAAGAGATGCCATTATTTAGTAAGAAAAGAGAATAATGTGAGAATGAAATACGAAAGTGTGTATACTGGAGACGAGTGAGGCACAACAAGGGATACGTGTTTGCAGTGCTGAGGAGGAAACTTCTCCACAATAATTCTTGCTTTGTTATAGCTGTTTTCATATTTACCAGCAATTGTTACTACACAGTATATTGTCTTTTGTGCGGAAATTAATCCAAGTTTAGCATACGTTTTACACTTTAGTTATACCCTGGCAGTTTTTGTTTATTTCTATTGTTCACCACAGCATGGTGTGGTGTATGAGTGTTACATTATAGCCTTCTTGTAGCACACACACACACACACACACACACACACACACACACACACACACACACACACACCCAGTAGCTCAGTGGTTAGAGTGCTGGTTTCACAAGCCAGAGGACCGGGGTTCGATTCCCCGGCCGGGAGGAGATATTTGGGCGTGTCTCCTTTCACGTGTAGCCCCTGTTCACCTAGCAGTGAGTAGGTACGGGATGTAAATCGAGGAGTTGTGACCTTGTTGTCCCGGTGTGTGGTGTGTGCCTGGTCTCAGGCCTATCCGAAGATCGGAAATAATGAGCTCTGAGCTCG
>NC_059297.1:16258176-16268176 GCF_017591435.1 Portunus trituberculatus
CACCTACGCTGGCTTCACAAGCCAGAGGACCGGGGTTCGATTCTCCAGCCGGGTGGAGATATTTGGGTGTGTCTCCTTTCACGTGTAGCCCCTGTTCACCTAGCAGTGAGTAGGTACGGGATGTAAATCGAGCTCTGACCTTGTTGTCCCGGTGTGTGGTGTGTGCCTGGTCTCAGGCCTATCCGAAGATCGGAAACAATGAGCTCTGAGCTCGTTCCGTAGGGTAACGTCTGGCTGTCTCGTCAGAGACTGCAGCAGATCAAACAGTGAATCACACACACACACACACACACACACACACACACACACACACACACACACACACACACACACACACACACACATTTCATTCTCTCTCTCTCTCTCTCTCTCTCTCTCTCTCTCTCTCTCTCTCTCTCTCTCTCTCTCTCTCTCTCCGTGACCTAATTTTTAAGGCTTATTTCCTTTTCACTTACGTAACTATCCTTCATTCATCTACGAATTTTGCATCTATAATTTCCCTTCCCTTCCCATTCTTTCCTTCTCATATCTTCCTTTCCCTATCCTTTTCTCTTGCTGCCTGGTCCCTCATTATTTAATCTTTGGTCATTTTGTTATGTGAGAGCAAAACACAAAGGAAGTTGGTAGCTTTTGTTTGCCTTATTAATTCTTGTAATACTTATAATAGCTGCTCCTTGAAAAGCGGAACGAAAACAAACCATGTATCGACACGCGTGCGTATTGACCAGAATAAATGACAATATTGGTATAAATATGTAATGATATTGGTTGCTCCTGTTAATTCTAAGATATATGATACCAGCGTGCAACTTATGAAACCAATATGATAATGCACTTTCTGAGTTGTCGCCGCACGAAAAAGAATTGCAAAAACAAATTGTGCAGAGTACACTGAACTTACGCAAGAAAGAATACTAGTAATATAGCATTATCAACATTAATCAACACTGCAAAAACTTTAAAAAATTGAATGTCCGATGCAAAGGAATTTTTTTAATGTATAATCTTCATGCTAAGCCACAATTAGGGGTATAGCATCGCCCGTCATAATTATACAGGCCACAGCGGCGCCGTGAGCCTGGTGCTTATGGCGTGGTAAATAGCAGGGCAGGTGCGAGGGAGAGAGGCTGAGTAGTGGCGGAGAGGGGCGAGCGGGACAGTGTGGAGGAAGGGGAGGATTAGAGAGCAAGGAGGGACAGGAAAGATGAAAGGGATGAATAGAGTCAGGAAATGGGAGGTAGAGGTGAGAGAAGAGATGCTGGAATGGAAGAAAAATAGCGTTCCACTAAAGGAAAGCTACGAGAGTGGAGATGCAGCCAACCAGCCAGCAGAGCTGAATGTTTGGACTAGAGCCTGCAGCCTTATATCATCCGTCTTATATTCAAACCCATTCTGTATACGTGCAACGATGCATTTATTATGTAATGGAATATGTGATTATGTAACCAATAGTAGGCATTGTGAATATATGTTTTCCTATTACGCCAAAGTGATATATATATATATATATATATATATATATATATATATATATATATATATATATATATATATATATATATATATATATATATTTTTTTTTTTTTTTATAATCGAAGATTCATTACTAAAAGAAACGAGTTAACAGAGTTTCTACACTTTTCCATCCTCGCATAACTTAGCAATCAAATGCATCGGGCTCTTCAGACAGGCCTGGGATGGCAAGCGTGCTGGACATTAAGGCATAAGGAATTGCCCTTTCCATTTTAACATTCCGTCTACGGATATCCTGGGCGAGGCAAAATTCCGAAGTTAAGATAGGAGTTCTGCTTGAAGAGTGCTGTCATCGTATTCAGATACACCATACGTGATATTTTCATGAGACCACAAAACAAACATATAAAAAATGTAAAAGCGAATGCGAGATTATTTAAATGTGTTTTTTCTAACTCGAAGAACTAGTAATATCCATTATTGAACACAACATTTATATTTTTATTATTAGGAAACAGACGGAAAAAGAAGAAAAAATCGCATATCGGCACACATGGCAGCTTTGTGTTCTCCCAATTAGTAGTGGAGAGGTGAGCCATTACCTGGACATGCTTACAGATGGCGGTCACGTGCCTTCCACAGACCTGGCGGCGCGGGCCATTTACCGCACCTGTTGTAATGGGGCGAGGTAGGGCGACTCTCGCTGTGCATGTTTTGCTACTGGTGGCTATTACGAGTTTTAGAATAACTGGGTACGCACATAAATACACCCACCCACGCACGCACGCACGCTCGCTAGCACGCATGCTTGCACAAACGCACAACACACACACACACACACACACACACACACACACACACACACACACACACATGTATGAATGATGTTAATTACGCACGAGACAGCAAGTGTGTAATGCTGAGGAAGGAAGCTTCAAAAAGCCTCTAAATCATACGGTAGCCGCCCCTCAGGTGTGTGTGTTGCATGACCCCGGACGCTCTGTCTTGTTAATGTAATGGAAAAATAAGCACTATGTCATTTACTATACCGTTAATTCATGAAATCTCGTGCATTGTATATGTCTCTGTCGTCATCATTATTCCTACCAATACTCTCAACTCCCCTATTTTGTATTATTTCTACCAATACTCTCACTTCCACCACCACCACCACCACCACCACATCTATCATCATCACTTCCATTCCTGTTATTCAACTGCAGTAATTTTCATGTTCCTTTTCATGTTTACTTTTCATACACCATGACTACTGGCGCGCGTCTCTTCTTGTTGTTTCCTGAATATTTAATTTCTTAGTGAGGTCGGTTCAGGTTGTTAATACAGAATCATGTCACTTCCACGTACGGTGGTTTTTTGAGACTTCGGGCAAGTTACTCATTAAGATTGACAGTTATATCAGCATCGTAAACAGTAGTACTTTGACGACATTTCGCTATCCTATCTCGCTTGTAATCTATATTTGCCTTGATATATACGAGTATTTATGTTAACATGTAATAAGTTGGGTTTTATAGTTTTTCAAGTCATTAATTTAGGTGACTTAAGTCCAAACATCTACCTAAAAGGTACAGCTCCCATTCAAACACCGTTGTTACGGAGCATGTTGCTTTGTTTATCACTGTTCACTTCCATCATTTGATGAGTGTGTGTATATATATATATATATATATATATATATATATATATATATATATATATATATATATATATATATGATTCAAAGCATATTCCAAGAACTTTGTCATTAGTACGACATTCATGATATCAACTTTTGATTTTGTGTTCTAATGAACGAAGAACGGAATGAGATTGAATTTAAGGGAATGCAGTATATTTTTTCTTCCATTGTCTTGCAGAAAGCATCAGTGCAACTGCTACACTTTGTATACAGAATGTCATATAGAAAAAAAGTACTTCAGAACTCTTCAAAAGCTGGATCACTCAGAGTAAGGACGGGGACCTCCAACAGTACATGCAGGTGGTTGTGTATGCATTGTGCTGCCTTCATGTTAAAGCATTTTCAAACACATCTGTTGGGCTTTGTACCCAAGCTTCGTGAAACGTGTCACGCCCAGAAAGATTCCTCGTCTCATTTAGTATGACATTTTCTCCTGCCGTAGGGCGACGTATAGGTGTTATGGAGGAATGCAAGTGTTATGATAGACAGTCCTTCCTCTATGGAATGCAGAGTGTATGCAGACTATTTCTTCTTTAGACGAGTTTCGAAGGTATTCTTCCTCAGCTTTGCATACTAATGCGACAAACAACAGCCTGCTTTATGTTTATAAACACAGTTGTGTAGTTTTCTGTGACGGCAACATTCAAGCAAATTCATGGTACTGAGAAAAATATTTATATAAGAGCTGGAAACATTCCATAAACAAAAAGAAAGACAAATCGTCCTGTGTCACCTTGAAATGTTTTTCTTACATTGAGTGAGGTGCCTGAATCAGCTCATATATGACACTCACTGCTCATGGGAGAAGTGAGGTGAGAGTGATGGCGCGACCACGTGAGAAAAGCTCCATGGCTTGACTACTAATGTTATTACAGTTGCTGCTGGCTCCGCTGACGACGCGGGTGCCTTTGAATTCCCAGTGTTGCCATCCTTGCAACCGTTGTTGCAACTATCACACGAAACCAAATCCAGCACGCACCTCTGTCATTTGTCGCGGCCAAGACTTCACTGAGACAGACACGCGGAGATGTGGTGCAGATTTCTTGTTTTGTCCCTGTCGGAAATTTTCTTCTCTTTCATTCAGGATATTTTAAGCTTTCTCTAAGAAAAAAAAATCCTCTCTTCGTCGTCGCTGCTACCTCCGCCGCTGTCGCAACAGCAGCAGCAGCATCCATCATCATCTTCATTTTTCATCATAATTGATTTACAAAAAGTACTCATATGTACCACAAAAATCATTAACGGTCAGGAAATGGAAAGGACAAGGCAGCTTGACATGAGTTATATCCCTTTGCCAATTGCGTAAATGTGTATGTGAGTTAATATTTAGTCTTAGTTCAGGTTAGGAATAAGAAAAATATTCAGTGAGGAAGAACAATTAGTGTTGGGTTACCCAGACAGAGAGAGAGAGAGAGAGAGAGAGAGAGAGAGAGAGAGAGAGAGAGAGAGAGATGTAAGAACTAAACTTATTTAAAAAAAAAAATAATGAAAATCGAGTTAATGGCTACTTACAATAATTCAAAAGATAGACAGGTCATAGAAACAGATAATATATTGTATACAGCATTTGCAGGGTGTTGTGGAAGGTCTTGAAGAGAAATGAATAAAAACATGTGAAGGTGCCATGAGAGAATGCAACACACCCACTCTCCAGAAAGACAAACTTATTTGGTGTTGTTTTGGTGAGAGTCAGGAAGTCCCCAGTTATTCCAGCCGAGAAGGAAACATGGATACCAGACCGTATTATAGTGTGGAAGTGAGCAAGACTACTACTACTGCTGCTGCTGCTGTTATTTCTGCTTCTACTGCTGCTTTTACTACTACTACTGCTACTACTACTACTGCTACTACTACTACTACTACTACTACTACTACTACTACTACTACTACTACTACTGCTGCTGCTGCTGCTGCCACCACCACCACTGGTGCTGCTGCTGCTGCTGCTGCTGCTGCTACTGCTAGTGCTGCTGCTGCTGCTGCTGCTGCTGCTGCTGCTGCTGCTGCTGCTGCTGCTGCTGCTGCTGCTGCTGCTGCTGCTGCTGCTGCTGCTGCTGCTGCTGCTGCTAATAATAATAATAATGCCCAACCACCGGTTTGCACGCAACAACAACTGCTGCTGCTGCTGCTGCTGCTGCTGCTGCTGCTGCTGCTGCTGCTGCTGCTGCTGCTACTGCTGCTGCTGCTGCTGCTGCTGTTACTGGAACTGTTACTGCTGCTGCTGCTGCTACTACTACTGCTGCTGCTACTACTGCTACTGCTGCTACTGCTGCTGCTGCTGCTGCTGCTGCTGCTGCTACTGCTGCTGCTGCTACTACTACTACTACTAGTAGTAGTAGTAGCAGTACAGGTTGAACCTCCCAAATCCGGCAAATGCCGGACCTGAGGCTTGCTGTATTACAGAAAATTCCTGACTACTCAAGTAAGCACCCTTAAACACCCTGGATAGTGTTAGTTAACCTGGCTTAGAACTGTAACATTGCTTTAGTATGATATATGTTAGCTGTACAAGCGAATATGCATGCAGAAGAATACAGAAAAACTTTTATTATTCCGCCAAATTTAAATTATTTCCGAGAATTAAAATTATACCGGTTTATAGAATTTGCCGGATTACAGAATTCTAGATTTGGGATGTGCAATATGTACTCTTACTACTACTGTTATTTATACTACTATTACTACTACTACTACTACTACTACTACTACTACTACTACTCTTATTCTTATTTCTATTTTTCTTGTACTTCTACTGCTACTACTGCTACTAGTTTTATCACTACTACTACTACTACTACTACTACTACTACTACTACTACTACTACTACTACTACTTCTGCTGCTGCTGCTGCTGGTGTTGCTGCTGCTGGTGTTGCTGCTGCTGTTGCGGATATACTACTACTTCTACTACTACTTCTGCTACTGCTACTGCTACTATTACTACTACTATTAATACTACTACTACAACTACTACTACTACTACTACCACTATTACTATTACTACTACTACTACTATTGCTGCTGCTGCTGCTGCTGTTGCTACTGCTTCTGCTGCTGCTGCTGCTGCTGCTGCTGCTGCTGCTGTTGCTACTGCTTCTGCTGCTGCTGCTGTTTTTATTTGTTATTTTGATCACCATTACTCTTATTGGTATGCATTATCATAACCGTTACTAATCCCGCTATTTTGTGCACCGTAACAATCACGCCACGTGGCAGATTCATTCTGGGCGAAGCGAGCAGGAACGTTTGGCGATAGTTTTCGTACCTACGTCTTTAGAAGTCGAAATTGCACTTCGTCGCAGGTTTATCCTCGTCTCCTGCGACACATTTCCTGTCGACAATAACTTCTGATCCCAAGGAATGAGCTTATTCCGAGCGTATACTTGCGTCTAGGTCCATGTCTCCTTCAAAGTTTGTGTTTTATTTTCCACCTCTAAGTGATGTTCCGATACGGGTGAATTTTGCACACCAGTGATCCGGAATAACGTGACAATACCAACGAGTGCACGTGCATCATGTAATCCTGCACACACCAACAACTTGTAGTAACACACATTGTACCACGTGCTGAGTCCTCCACATACAAGTGATATTATAATCTTAAAAGTCAGTGTTATGGTGACATTTATTGTTATTGAAAATTGAATTACAGGACTGTCTGCTTACGTAAGTGTCTTCGAGGAAAATAGTAGATACAGCAAAAACTTCATTTTATGACGGGACGATTGTTCGCTTGCTGTTGAACGTTTTGGAGTGAGACCAATTATTATTTACGGGTTCTGGGAAAGCCATAAAGCAAATCTTGTTTTGGAAATAGGAATATAGTGTCAAGTACAGATGGAGATATGAAGCTCGGGGAAGGAACATAAAGAAGCTTCATCAACCGACCGATGTACATAGCTTTCTATTTACTGTTATCCATATTTTTTTCACCTGATTAATGCAAAGTTAACTGGAAAAATTCCTCATTCATCTCTTTTTTTTTTTTTACTCTAGAAGTCACTTGTGTTTGTTTTATCTTTTACCTACAGCTTCAAATGATGAATTGCATTAAGATATTTCCACTTTGTTTATATTTAGGAATCGGAAATACAATAGTTTTCCTTTCGTTTCCTTAATCGTTCTTCCTGAAAAAAAAAACATGAATTGATAAAAAAAAAGTAAAAAAAAAAAAAAGTAGTTTTCACTTCGAGAGGGTACTTATAATTAAAGAAAATTTGATAGATTACGCTCGACTGAATAAAACTGTCAGTTAAGATAATTTTTGGCAAATTACCCTAATTAAGAGTTTGTACAGTTGCTCGCATTGGAAGGCTCATTTGTGACATTTTAAATATATCCGGAACATCAAAGCGCAATGCATTTTAATTGCAACATCAAAATTAAAAGCACGATTACTGCAGGGGTTAAATTTGCATCTTGCACTACCATTGCCGAGATCTCTCAACTCAGTAATCGCTGTGGGATGATGACATTTTTTACCTAGTAATTCTATTTGTCATAATTCGTCATTTTCAGTTTTACTGATATATTCTTATTTTGTACGAATCAGAAGTCTGTACACATTAAAGCGAGCAATAGGACAATGCATCATAATTTAATGGTTTATAGAATGGAAGATTTCCATCCCACACTTTTTTTTGGCAACACGTGTACAGAAAGCTGGAACAAGATTTTTCTCTTTTGAGTAAAAGGACTTGTAATTCTTTATTTCATTTCCTTTATATTTGTGATACACTCATTAAATCATGAAGCACTTCACTATACCAAATCACAAGATTTCGACGGCAGACCTCATCCTTTCAGAATCTGCATTATTGTGAACCAGTAACCACCCGTCCGTGAAACCATATTGTTGAGGTCTTGTTAGTGGACAGCGATCATTTTCTTTTCTCTTGCATATTGGCCACTGATCGTTCCACGCAGGTCGTGTGTATCCCTTCAACATGTGTAGGAAGACTCGGAGAGGAATCTGTTTCACCTCCTGACTTGTATGTAAAGAGAAAACCGATCGTTTCTTAGAAAATGCCTGTCTATTGCATTAGCCATATGGTAGAGTTCCATATCAACAAACACTTTAACATTAGCAAACTTCCATACATTATCGCTACTATGAGGACGAGTTGTAGATGCACTCCTCTATATACTGGTCGACCCTGTTTGTGCAAACTCTCCCTTCTTCAGTCAATGGGTAATATAAATAGATTTTTTTTTTCCACTCTCAAGCCTTGCATGTGTCTATATTTCTTTATTCCAACATGTAATGCTAAATTATTATAAACAAGCCAACGGTATCAATATATAGACTGAAGCATGAATATTTGATTTCTATTTGAAGGGACATGAGTGATTGCATAAAAAATGAAAAAAAAAAAAAAACGTCCTCGTGAGTGAGAAAAAAAATAAAATTCCTGACACCGAACTGAGTCAACGGGAACCCAGTGGAGTTCAGAAACAAATTAGATCGATCTCTATAATTACGGTGAATTCGGTAATTCCAGCGAGTCGAACATGTACAAAACTTTTTTGAATATCAGCAGAGACCCAGTAATCACTTTTCATGTAAAGTGTATATATCTGGTCATATTTTTATTTGATTTTATTGAGTGCAAGGTTTGAGTATCATTAGTGGTGGAGATGCGACACGCACTGCTGCCTCTTACAATTTACTAAATTTTAAGGCAAGATTATATAGCTGAGACATATCGTACTTAGAAAACAAATACGTGATTCAGTTGGTGTTATGAAGGACCCGACTTGCAGCTTAAGATGTAACAGATATCGTAAACCATGAACATATGTAAGACCACGGTATCTATCTCCGGCCATCTATAACAATGGCAGTGTTTTTTGGAAGTGTATTATTATCTATTTCTGCAGTTTAAAGCTCACCACAAAAATGATAGTTTGCTTCCGGAAGAAGATGAGACATATGAGTGAGTTCGATGATAAGGAAACTTGAACCGAAGCAGAAGTACTACGTGTTTTCCGTAACATTCCCACAACACGTCTGCTTCACCACATTTTCTCTCTGAAGAAAATGTGTAGAGATTATAGTATTTCTCCAGTGTACATTTCCCAGCAGCATATTGACTTCATGAAAGATGAAAATGATAGTTTTCTTGTTCTTCATAAAATGCAACATTACATAAATAACCGTAGAAAAATATTTTTCCTTGTCTTGGTTTATCTCTTCTCTGCAGGACCACTGACTCAATTGTGCGTGAAACTGCCTATTAGGCGAGAACTGCCCACCATATTTCTGAGAACCCAGCTTATATCTTCTGCTCTTTTGGTTTTACTTAATTGATATTCCGTTTGTAGCTGACATATAAAAAAAATATACTTCTCCATTACCTCATGTGTCGTGTTGGAGACCACAGTACGTTATCTCTGAGCTCTACTACTTACTCGTGTGGCGCTCCTCCACTCCCACTTGTACGTACCCCATAACATATCTTTAAGACAACCATTTCGATTTCATAGACAAAGTGTTGAATTTTTATTCGTTTATTCAACATTAGAAAAAGGGTTATGGTTTCATTCATATAGTTATTTACCATTTATAAAGGAGTTGCCTGAAGTTGTGATTACTACTTTCACCTACTACTAATCGTGTTTTTTTTTTTAAGCAACAACAACAACAACAAATGCTGTGAGAGAGTGGAGTGATACGTGTATGTCACCTTTACACTCAGGAGTTCAGCTTCACTGAGTAAAACTTTGGCGTAAGTGAGAATAGATAATTAGGTCTGCAATAATTTGGTTTCTGTATTTTGATTTAATTATATATGTGCACGGCATTGTAATGACTTTTAAGTGAAAAAA
>NC_059297.1:16278176-16283176 GCF_017591435.1 Portunus trituberculatus
GGACTGAGACCACATCAACACATAACACACACCGGGAAAGCGAGGCCACAACCCTTCGAGTTACATCCCGTACCTATTTGCTGCTAAGTAAACAGGGGCCACACATTAAGAAGCTTGCCCATTTGCCTCGCCGCTTACTGGGACTCGAACCCGACCCTCTCGATTGTGAGTCGAGCGTGCTAACCACTACACTTCGCGGTGTGTGTGTGTGTGTGTGTGTGTGTGTGTGTGTGTGTGTGTGTGTGTGTGTGTGTGTGTGTGTGTGTGTGTGTGTGTGTGTGTGTGTGTGTGTGTGTGTGTGTGTGTCTGCACGTATGTGTGTGCGTGTCTTTGTGTGTGTCTATTGTAATCTGTTGTGTGCAAGAGAATAAACAACCTTGGCCAGCTAGTGAGTGTGGTAAGGAATGAGTTGGTGTGGCGGAGAAGCAACCTCTGGCACCGTCATCACCGCTGTGGCACGAGGAAACCCTCATTAAGCTCTCGCTGGATTAACATTTCCAGACTGACACGGACAGACGTTGGCTCGATAATGAAGTTATATACGACTCGTCCATTTCTACGTAGTTGTGTGTACGTGTGTGTGTATGTGCATGTGTGTGTGTGTGTGTGTGTGTGTGTGTGTATGTGTGTATTCGTTTGTGTGTGTGTGTGTGTGTGTGTGTGTGTGTGTGAGTGTGTGAGTGTGTGTGTGTAATGGCTGGTATTGTGTGGAAAGTAAGAAAAGTAACATTTTATTACCTTTTAGTATCTACCATGTACTGTACGTGCTACACCATCGCTACTAATAGTTACACCTCATATTAAGAAATCGGTTTTCACTAACGTATTCTATTCATTCAAATATTTTATGTATGTATTATTTTTCATAGATACCGCTCATAAAAGTACTCGCTATTCACGTAAACCTAATCCATCACTTCCGTCACTAACACTTACCTCTGTCACTACTACCAACACTGCCAATAGTACCACCATCATTATCAAGGTGACGGCCAGTTCCAGAGTCAATCATCACTACTAACACCATCCCCACCACGATGCTGTTGTAAAGGGTGCATAATGACAAAGAGGCTTGAGTGCAACTCATATAAGGACGAGATTAGAATGGCAAAGTTGGGAGTAGTAAAGGGAGAGGGAGGAAAGATAGGTAAGGATGATGTAAGTTATCTACTGAAAAGAATATAGATGGTGATGATAATGATAATAATGATAAATGCAATACTCCCACCATCACCACCATTACCACCATCGCTATCAACAACAACAACAACAACCACGACGATGATATGAAAATAAATAGTAAGGAAATAAGCAATTATGATATATTAAGTGTGGTTTTGCGAAGAGAGGTATAATACTTATTTTTAGTCACTAAACATTAGCATCATAAAAGCGAACTCTGCCATTGTCTTCTGCTGACCCAAAAATCCCGTCCTTGTTTTTACATTTATGATTTTTCATCGACCAATTAAATTTTTCGTAAGCAATTATGATTCATAATCTCATCGTTTGTCTCGTGTAAAATGCCATTCTGATTTTTCTCACGCTTTTTCTTTCCAACTTTTGACATTTTCCGTTGTGTTAGTAAATTACCTCTTGCAACACTTGTTTTTTCTCTTTATTCGTTCCTTTTGTCATTGTTGTTTTAAGTTTCCTCTTGCCCTTTTCCTTTGTTTCTTCCTTGTCTTTCTTTTGTTCTTCCTTCCTCTCATGCTCTATTTCTTCCTCCCCTCTTTTCTTTATTCCTTTCATCCTATCTAGCGTGACCAGTATTTGTAGCAGCGCGATGGTGTAGTGGTGGTGATGAAGGCAACACGCGTGCCTACCAACCATTAGTGTTCCGGGTGGCACCTTATTTGTTGCTTCTACGCAGATGCACAATGGCTAAGGGTGCCGGGGTGGGAAGAGCCAATACACGTGTGTTGGAACAAGGACAAGGCGACAGGGAATTTGTGTGATGAGGGTTCTGAGGAATCTATTTATCCTTTGTGTATCAGTGTGACATAATAACGACCTTTGTTTAGGTTCATGTGGAGGGGATAAGATGAATGGCATGTACTGGAGTGCGTGAGAAGGATGGGCCGTGTGTTAAGGCAAGCCCAGGGTGATGAGTGGGAAGTAGCAGATTGCCTACGTCTAATAAAGTGTGGAAGTTACAAGACGGAGAATTATTGTTGGGATAAATTGTGCGTATTTATTCGTTGTGCTTGGATTACATAACTGCAATATACGATTGTGAGGGGCCGTTTAGATAAGAATCACTGATGAGAGTTGTCTGTGTGTCATCTTTCGTCATATAGATACATGTATTAGTTGCGAGATACCTTTTCGCCAGACAGACAGTTCGCTTCAAGTATATAGCAACTTCTACAATTTTGTTATCAGTAATGAAAAAAAAAAAAAAATACTATGAAATAATTTCCTCGTCGAACCTCCGACATCTTCTTCATGGTTGTTAATTATTTGACTCTTTTATCTAATCAGTAAATTTATATACTTACTCCATCCAAACCGTTAAAATGAGTTTACATGCTTACACTCGCCTTCAAAAAATCTCATTCACAAGAGCGATGTTTACTGCTATCCCTGGGCGAAGTTATCTGGAGCAAATGGTACCATCAAGTTGTTAATTATTATGTCAACATAATTAGCAATCTTAATGTATACTGTTTGCATGTATGGAAATTAATGATGCCGTGAACTGAGGCACAAACTAAGTATTAAGTGACGTGCTCATGTGTTTCACTGTATGATCTGCTGCAGTCTCTGACGAGACAGCCAGATGTTACCCTACGGAATGAGCTCAGAGCTCATTATTTCCGATCTTCGGATAGGCCTGAGACAGGCACTCACCACACACCGGGACAACAAGGTCACAATTCCTCGATTTACATCCCGTACCTACTCACTGCTAGGTGAACAGGGGCTACACGTGAAAGGAGACACACCCAAATATCTCCACCCGGCCGGGGAATCGAACTTCTAACCACTGAGCTACCGTGTGTGTGTATGTGTGTGTGTGTGTGTGTGTGTGTGTGTGTGTGTGTGTGTGTGTGTAAAGACGTGACATATTTCGAGACAAACTCGTTCATTCTTTATGGAAATTCTCCTAGTCATTTGGAATTAATTTTTTCTTATTCACACACACACACACACACACACACACACACACACACACACACACACACACACACACACACACACATACACGGTAGCTCAGTGGTTAGAGCGCTGGCTTCAGCCAGAGGACCGGGGTTCGATTCCCCGGCCGGGTGGAGATATTTGGGTGTGTCTCCTTTCACGTGTAGCCCCTGTTCACCTAGCAGTGAGTAGGTACGGGATGTAAATCGGGGAGTTGTGACCTTGTTGTTCCGGTGTGTGGTGTGTGCCTGGTCTCAGGCCAATCCGAAGATCGGAAATAATGAGCTCTGAGCTTGTTCCGTAGGGTAACGTCTGGCTGTCTCGTTAGAGACTGCAGCAAATCAAACAGTGAAACACACACACACACACACACACACACACACACACACACACACACACACACACACACACACACACGTGCACACACACACACACACACACACACACACACACACACACACACACACACACACACACACACACACACACACACACACACACACACACACACACACACACACACACACACACAGGCACTACATATATACAAGCGCATTTACGAATAGACATGGACAAGCGAATGTGCTTTTACCCTTAACACACCTCATTAGTTGTCGGACTTTTCGTTTTCTTCTTACACACACACACACACACACACACACACACACACACACACACACACACACACACACACACACACCACATCACACCGGAAAATGCTACGGCACGCCCCTTCCTCCTTTTCCCTTACATATATTACTGTCTTGCATCATTATTCAGGGGCGTCGGTCATTACCCAAGCGTGTGGAGCGTTCTTTGCCACTGCATTGCCCATCCTTACAGCTGAGTGCAACGACCAGCACTCCTCGCAGCCACAGTTCAGTGCTGCCAAAGAGCGCCCGTGGTCATAACTTGTGTAAGGAAACGAGACACCATGTGATTTAACACGGGAGCTAGTCAATATTCTAAGTTAGTTTAGTTACGTGTATAATAGATCTTCTTTTTTATGTTCACTTCTATCTGATTCTTCGGCATATAACCTAGTTGTTGAGGCGTGCTATGTAGTCTAGCTGTCTGTCAATGAATTTTCGTTCGGATGTCACTCATTGTTAATAAATTTATCGAATATATTTTAGGGAATCGATGTATTTTTTTTATTTTCCTAGTATTGATGATAGAGTAAATAAAGTTATGTCTACTACTTCAGCCTTACTCTAGGAAGACAGAATAAAATCTAATTTCGTGTTTTATGAATACCTTACTCTCACAGAATAGTAGACGAATTATATTCAGCCGTCAAGTGTCGTTGAACATTTATTTTAGCCTCCCCATTACGGATGTTGAATGAGCCAACACAGGAAGGAGAGGCGGCTCTCGAGGGTAATATAGAGGAAAAGTTGGTATGTGTGTCGGTCGGCTGGTTTTGGGTCAGTGAGGCGGCATGAAGGGCGGGGCGTGTGATGCTCTTGTCCTCAGCACCGGCGGCCTCGAAGGCAGAGGAAGGCCGGCAGGCTGGTGGTGGTCTCCCTTTATCGTTTCGGTAGTTGTTGTGACGCACGCAGACTTCATTGTTCTTGGTTTACAATGGTATATGATAATTAATGTTTGATACTTTGTGTTGTACATCGCATTATGTTCTTGCTTTCATACTTCTCGGAAACAAAACTCTTTCACTTTCTGGCCGTCAGCGTCACATTTCCTAAACTCTGTCTGCTTACATTACACTTCCCGGCAACAAACGTAATTTACATCTTAGCTGACTCATCTCCACGGCTGCTACCGTTACGTGTCACTTTACGCTCAGTTAATCTGGGAAGCTCTCACAAACTGTTCTCTGTACTCCTGAATATAGAACTTGA
>NC_059297.1:16288176-16290676 GCF_017591435.1 Portunus trituberculatus
GATGATATCACCCTACATCTTTCCACGTCCTTTCAGAGACTCCAGAAACTCAACAGATCACGCAGGGACGCCACAGAACGCCTGACTTCCGATCTTTCTAAGATTTCCGATTGGGGCAGAGAAAATCTAGTAGTTTTCAATGCCTCAAAAACTCAATTCCTCCATCTATCAACTCGACACAACCTTCCAGACAACTATCCTCTTCTTCAATGACATTCAACTGTCTCCCTCTTCCACAATGAATATCCTCGGTCTGTCCTTTGCTCATAATCTTAACTGGAAACTTCACATCTCATCTCTTGCTAAAACAGCTTCTATGAAGTTAGGTCTTCTGAGGCGTCTCCGCTAGTTTTTCTCGCCCCTCCAACTGCTTACTCTGTATAAGGGCCTTATCCACCCGTGTATGGAGTACTCTTCGCATGTTTGGGGTTGTTCCAGTCACACAGTTTTACTAGATAGGGTGGAATCAAAAACATTTGCTCCAGAATTTTGGCTGACGCTTTAGCACTTATTTGGAGAGCCAGTACTCAAGTGGGCCTATTTTTTAATCTTTTCTTTTTTTGCCCTTGGCCGGTCCTCTTCCCTACGTAAAAAAAAAAAAAACACACACACACACACACACACACACACACACACACACACACACACACACACACACACACACACACACACACACACACACACACACACACACACACACACAAACACAAACACACGTAAAGATACACGCGTCAAAGCAAGGACGGACCGTCATGTTTCTCACTTGACTTTATGCGTAAAACTTGACCAAAAAAGAAAAAAAAAAATAAGAGAGAAAAAGGGCCGAGTCATCTCACCTTGCAATATATATCATGCTTGCACATCGACTTTCCTTTTTGACCGCAGACTTGACTTGGCTTGATGATTCGTCTTGTTATGCATATATGAAGGTGAAGCTGCAAGTTTTGACTCTTAAAACATGGAAAAATTAACACACACACACACACACACACACACACACACACACACACACACACACACACACACACACACACACACACACACACACACACACACACACACACACACACACACACACACACACACACACACAGTAGAAGCAGGAACGATGTGAGTCTGTGAGTGATTGCATTGTCACAGCAACAAAAGGTTTGCCTAGTCGAGTTGTGAGAGGGGCAAGAGGAAGTATAGGAGTCAGGGAGAGGCCGGGAAGGGTGTGGAAGGTGGCGGGGGTCATCATGACAAGGCGGGGCAGATAGTGGTGTGGGTGAGGCTGGTGACATAAATTTCACCCACAAATTTAGGAGCCAACACCGAGTAATTGCATGGGGCAGGTTGTGAACGTTCTCTCTCTCTCTCTCTCTCTCTCTCTCTCTCTCTCTCTCTCTCTCTCTCTCTCTCTCTCTCTCTCTCTCTCTCTCTCTCTCTCTCTCTCTCAGGTCTTTGCAATACTTCCCTCCA
Organism: Portunus trituberculatus; assembly: GCF_017591435.1. Classification (NCBI taxonomy): domain Eukaryota; kingdom Metazoa; phylum Arthropoda; class Malacostraca; order Decapoda; family Portunidae; genus Portunus; species Portunus trituberculatus. The sequence continues at coordinate 16,289,638 of NC_059297.1, forward strand.
TTTCCTGTTTCTCTTTTGTCTGTCCTGCGTCTCCTGTCCGGTTCACTGTTGGCGTGTGTGTGTGTGTGTGTGTGTGTGTGTGTGTGTGTGTGTGTGTGTGTGTGTGTGTGTGTGTTTTTGGCTATTTGTATCGCTCCATATCTCGAATTCTTTCTTTTTTTATTCAATCGCTTCCGTGTGGTTCAATGTGACTGTCTCTCAATCTGCTGCTGTTATGGGCTGTTAATTAGATACATCGTAATCATCCAATGTGTAACTTTTATATCTTTGGACTCTATTTATAACTGGACTAAGTTTCTCAGTATTTCTGGTGACGAATATATGTACATCAGCATCTTTCTTTCCTTTTCTTACTCATTTCGTTCTCGCATCTTTACAAAATACGGAGAGCCAGCCAGGAATTCGGGAGGGAAAGAAGCAAGTGATAAGTTGTGAGGGGAGAGGAGAAGGCCACGCATCTATTCACACACACACACCATTCAAGACTCCACAGTTGACAGCCTTAAGTACATCTGGGCAACAAATATCGCGCCATTTATCCTGGGTTATGGCGCCATTCCGATGACTTGAAGAGAGAATGAGATTCGTTGGTCATGCGTTGCTCTCCTCTCATTCTTGCTTTTCTCGTATAGCAAACATTTTTCCTGGGAAGTACTCGTATGTTGTTCATTCGCGATTTTTCCGCTGCCAGTGTAATATATTTCGTTTTCCTATACCCACTTGCCAGTCGTATCATTGCACGGCTCGCTCGCTTCCACCAACATCGTACCCTTTTCTCCTTGACTCTGATTTCAAATATTGTTTTTGCACGATTTGTTTGCCAATATATCATGGGGTATTTATGTCCATATGGAGTTAGTGCATTCATATTATTGTTTTAAATTGTTTGTCTGTTCAATGTCACTCAAGTAAAAACTATTAATATTTATCTGGTCATCTGTGTGTGTGAGTGTGTGTGTGTGTGTGTGTGATTGTGTGTGTGTGTGTGTGTGTGTGTCTTTTACCATACCTGCCATTTAAACTGTTGGTTTGTTGTTGT
>NC_059297.1:16298176-16315676 GCF_017591435.1 Portunus trituberculatus
TTGGTGACATTCTCGTGTTTGACCTTTTAAAACCTTGCCACAGTATAACGTGTAAGTGTGCCCTATACTCGTTTATGAGCGTTGGCATAGGACTGACAGTGTCACCGTTCCTGGACTTGAACTATATGAAGAGAGGGGACACTATACTTTAATGCAATAATGCAAAACGTTTATATATTTTTAAAAGTAAAGATATAAGCGCTATGAGATATGAACTATTTAAACATGGTTTCCTCAACAATGCTTTAAGTTGTGTAACGCCATTTGTTAAACTTAAAGTGAAATCCTTCCCATCATTGGTTTAATGTGACTTGAAGAAACTTTGAATTTACTATGCTATCAGGCTGTAAACAGGCATTTTATTATATATTAATATGGATAAGTGTTTTCATGTTAATCTGCTGTAAGTGTTATGAAATATGTAAAAATTTTGATCATGTAGCTTTGAGTTACTGAACTTTTCTTCTTCGTTCATCTTTACCTATTTTAGTCAAATCGGTTAATTCCACTTTTTTATACTTTTTATGACGCATTTCTTATTCATATATATATATATATATATATATATATATATATATATATATATATATATATATATATGTATATACATATATATATATATATATATATATATATATATATATATATATATATATATATATATATATATATATATATATATTGGCTCCTCTTTTCACTTTAATTAAGAGCTTCCGTGGTTGCCGTTGCTTGCTCGTCTGCCAATTACAAATCGACAGGGTGAGACAGTCAGCACATATAAAGTAATTCACTGAGATGTTCATACTTTTTTCACATTGGTTGATAAATAGTTATCCGGGGAAGGTAAAGCACGAAAACTCGCATGCCTTAATGGCCCTGTATCCCGCGGTAAGGAATATAACGCGCCACAAAAGTCCAACGATGTGGGAATGAGCCGCGAAGCTGTAGCATATGATCCTAACATTCCTTTCCCTTGATTTATATTTCACACACACACACACACACACACACACACACACACACACACACACACACACACACCGCGTAATGTAGTGGTTAGCACGCTTGACTCACAATCGAGAGGGCCGGGTTCGAGTACCGGGAAGCGGCGAGGCAAATGGGCAAGCCCTTTAATGTGTTGCCCCTGTTCACCTAGCACTAAATAGGTACGGGATGTAACTCGAGGGGTTGAAGCCTCGCTTTCCCGGTGTGTGTTGTGTGTAATGTGGTTTCAGTCCTACCCGAAGATCGGTCTATGAGCTCTGAGCTCGCTCCGTAATGGGGAAGACTGGCTGGGTGACCAGCAGACGACCGAGGTGAATTACACACACACACACACACACACACACACACACACACACACACACACACACACACACACACACACACACACACATACGCGAAATCTGACAACATAAACTGCAGTGTATATGCAGGTCAGCCTTCCCTTCCAGCCATGTGTGAGCGTGACCCATATGTAAGCAGAAAAATAACGATCTAAAATTAATACCAGCGAATATTGTTTTTATCATATAATAGAAATGTAAGTGTGGCACCATTTTTACAGTACGAATGTGCATGTGTTGTTAGCCTATGCAGCGTTTTTACTGCGTGTTTAGTCACGTGTACGTACAAATAATGTGTGTGTGTGTGTGTGTGTGTGTGTGTGTGTGTGTGAGAGAGAGAGAGAGAGAGAGAGAGAGAGAGAGAGAGAGAGAGAGAGAGAAAGAGAGAGAGACGGACTGGGGGAAAATATACGCAGACAAGGACTGGCAGACAGACAAAGATAGACAAACAGATAGACAGTCCGACAGTGCCTGGCTGACTGAAATAACCAGAGCGTTTCATCCCTATAACGCAACAGGTTCACCATATAACATGTTGAACATTTTCATCTTTTCACTTCATTTCTAGCACGTTTGTCAATTCAAAACAACAACGGAAGCAAAGTGAAAACGGATCAAGCCTCGTCATTCTGTGTCAGACACTTTTATACAGCTGTCTCAAAACATTCCCTCACCTTTTTTTCAATCCATTTACATCCATGACTGGTAGAAATTTTACCCCTGTCCTTCCTAACCTTTACTCTTCCTTTCCTTTTGCTTACACGCACTTATTTCTTCCCTAACACGCCTGTTTTACTCCAGTTTTCATATTTCACCCTTGTTCTCTTTCCTCACCAGTCTCCCTCTTCCCTATTATCCTCCTCCTCAATTAGTTGCAAAATGCTCCCACGCAGTCGACCGTAAATTTCACCCTCTCCCTAACAATGGGGCAGAAGATAAATACAAATACGAATGCGTGAATCATTGTAACTCACTGAATGTGCAGAAGGGTTCATACAATTATATGAAGCACCTATTACAACAGCCAGCGCACTCTTGTTGTTAAATAGGTGTTATCTCCACTCCATACTGCTACATCCCCTCATCCACTCTTTTGCATCCCCCCCGCCGCCTTACCATCAATGAGAGTTGCATATTATTACATCGTTTTCAAGGACTGCGGACTGTTCTGCGCAGGTTTGAGGCTGGAATTTAGCAAAGTGATGGGAGAGGGCGTAGAGTGGAAGAATGAGGGAATGAGAGAACATAGAGGAAGGTGCTTGAAAAATCATGTGCGGAGAGAGGTTTGGAGTGTCATGCTACGTGGTGTTTAGTGTGAGGATCGAGGAACGGTGTGGGTGATCACGAGGCGGCGTGTATATCAGTAGATAGGATGTGTAAAGGTAATGTGTCAGATTAACTTTCGTGTTTCTGGTTTTACATGTGAAATGGGCTCTGGTCATTGGTAAAAATGCGAGAGAGAGAGAGAGAGAGAGAGAGAGAGAGAGAGAGAGAGAGAGAGAGAGAGAGAGAGAGAGATAGAGAGAGAGTGGAAAAGAGAGAGAGAATTATATAGAGTTAAATCGAAAAAAAACATGCCACAACAGACCTTGCGTTCCTCACGAGGTAACCTGAAAAAAAAAATTAAGAAAGGGGAAAAGGAGAAAGACAGATATAAGGTATCAGCCTCATCGGAAGGGGTGAAGTACAGAAGAAATAGGAAGAGTAAAGCATGATTAATTATGTTTATGTAATGTCAAGTTAAGTACGGAGGAGAAAGGGAGGAAAAGTTAGGAAAATAATTTATAGGAAAGATTTGAATGTTGTACAATGAGACAGGATTAGAAACTGTATACAAGAGGTTGTTGGGGACAATCAGCGTTGTGCTAAATGTGTCTAGATTAAGACAATTATGGGGACAGCACCAGATGGGAGAGTAAGGGCAGAGGTGGAAGTGCTCCCGGGTTTGGTCACTGCAATACAAACATAATCGGATTTGATAGTTTGAAGCAGGAGGTAGAAAAAGGGAGATTTGTTTTGCATGCATATAATGTTGTGCTCCATTTCCATAGCTGATCCGTGTTAGCTTTGTGCTGTGAGTGGTGATGGCGGTTGTGGCGGAGCGCTTGCGTGTGTACCCTGAAAATTTAAATAACATGAACCCCGCCACGAGCCGCGAGTATGAAGAAGCTCCCTTCATTCAGGCGTAATATCATTGTGCGTCCATCCTCCACCATGCAAAATGAGGACGATTATAATTTAATAAACAATACACGTCTGTTTCAGCAAAATGTATGGCAATTTGTCTTCATAATTTAGGCACACTTATGTCTATAAAATATAAAATTAATTTGCCTGTCTGCCACTTCAGTAATGTAGGCATTTACTGTCGCCAAAATATTAACTATGTCATATTTATTTATTAGCAGAATTACACGCACGCAGTGCACGGCAAGCTTGGCCTGACTGGTCGTGCAGCTGCGTGTTCGGTACGTGTTGCTGTGCTACTCTACACATACATCGGAAACGGGACTTTGGCATAAAAAAAATATATATATAAAAAACTGCCACTCGAAAAAGTGCCATCTTTTATTCGGAAGTGTCGACGACCAAACCTCATTGTCAGTCAGTAAAGTAGCGAGGCACACGTGAGCTGCGCTTTAGAATGGTACGGTTGAAAGCCTGTTTATGTAAAAGACGTTGTCATACTTGAGGAAAAATTAGGCCAAGAAAATAAGAACATATGAACAGGAAACTAGTTAAGACGTTGCAAGCGAGGTAAAGTTTGTTGTTAACGAAATTTTGAGATGTTATGTATTGCCTCTTTATGGGCCATTTTTATGATTGTTTTCATAAATTTGCTTCTAAATAATCTAAAAAAAAGATACTGAAAAGAATTACTGAAGATAACGTAAGCTAGACTTGTTTCTGCATAAGTATAAAAAGTATTGCATTATTGATTTCCTGTCTTTTCGTCTACCATCAGTTCATTATTGAAAATGATCTAAGCTCAGTCAACCTTTTATAAACATGCCATCGATCACCTCCACGTGGTGTTATCCAGTCAAAAAGGCTGCATTGTTCTTTTCACTTGTTTGTTTTCCCTCCATGATATGCAGCGAGTCGGCTTCGTGTGTATTGTACATACTAGTCTTACTGGAAGTGTACTAATACGTGCCATTAGTCAAGTGTCCTCATGGAAGGTGTTCCATTGTTACTCTTAAGAGAGAAAGTTGGCTTGCCAACTCCCGTAAAGTGGAGTGACAAGGGAACGATCTTTCTTCTCCTCATGTTGTCTTTTACTTTGTTGCCCGCGCTGTCAAGGATGAAGGCTGAAGCTCTAACACCAACAACATCGCTACATTACTAATAACGCCATCACCGCAAACACTATCATAACAACGAAACAACAATAACGTAAGCATCAGCTCCAGTACGGTTTTATTACTACTACTACTACTACTACCACCACTACTACTACTACTACTACTACTACTACTACTACTACTACTACTACTACTACTACTACTAACATTAATACATCTTCAACAGAAAACGCCATAAGTTAAGAACAAAAGAGACACATTTTACTTTACCTTTCTTTTCATTTAATGTGCGCGTCACTAACCGGAAGAAAGCGCTAGCCTGATTTTATTTTTTTGTCTTCTCTCTTTCATCAGAAGGCAAGGATCGATACCCGCCTGACAGCAGCAGCGAGACATGGTAAGTACGGCTGTTGTCCTCCCATTACCTGTACGCGGGTGAAGCTTATTGCCTCTCACTTCACCCTCGTCGAAATATTTACCTGTGAAAATTGCCAAAGTGTGACGCATGGATGAGCGTTGAATTTATGACTGCTGTAATGGCTAAAAATAGGGTGACATGTTTGACTACGATATGATGAGTAACTGAGATGATTGCTTTACTGGCAGTGCTGGTGGTGGTGGTGACGATGATGCATGTGGCTGGACCTTGTTATTTGAGAAGCTTGAGGAAGAAAAATGATAATAGAAAAGTTTGTAAAGAGTTTTCGTTGTGGGTTGATGTGAGGGGAGAGATTGAAAAAGGTAAGGTGGCAGGCAAGAAAATGAAGAGAAAGAGAAGAAGAGCCAGAGAGAGAGAGAGAGAGAGAGAGAGAGAGAGAGAGAGAGAGAGAGAGAGAGAGAGAGAGAGAGAGAGAGAGAGAGATCCTTCCCTCCCTACAAAAAGAAAAACAATATTAACAAGAAAAACACAGAAACTTAAGTACCAGAAGGGAAAGGAAGGCATCGGGGCGCCTCAAGCAGCTTTCATTAGGGGAAGAGCGAGAAAACTCCCTCACGGACGACTGTTACATTTTTTGGTGAGCGGCAGGAGCGAGACATGACGCTCCCTTTATTGTGTTGGAGGTGAGCAAAGTGGAGGAAGGATTACGAATAACACCAGTAACACGAGGCGGCATGTGTGATTCTCCGGGAAATACAAGCGGTCTGAGCGTGTTTCTTTTCGACTAATTAGACAGGTGGGCTGATAACGCGAGAGTTTTCAGAAGACAGGTGTGGCACGAGGAGCTTATACGTAGGTGGTGATGTGGGTGTGTATGAGGATGCTGATCTTTTATGAGGTTCGTGTTGTGTCCTGGTGATTCAGAAGATAAGGTACAAATACAGAGGTACGTCATGAACTATTACCAGAAAGGAACATTGTAGTTTTGTGTAGGTATTTATGTGTGTATGTGTGAATGAGTGTTTATAGGGAATTGAAGAGTGTTCATGTGTTTAATAATTTGCGTTTGAACAGTGTAATGACTCACTCGTAGTTGTGTGAATTTTTTGTTTTTGGAATTATGCTAGAAATATACAAAAACAAAAACGTGCAGAGGTTTCGAGACATATCAGATTTTAGATGAATTTTTAAACTCTTTTCTATAGGGACTAGCAGATTTGTGAGCTTTGATTTATTCTTTTTTCATTTTCCCCACAGCAGTATCCCTCAGACACACACACACACACACACACACACACACACACACACACACACACACACACACACACACACACACACACACACACACACACCTACACACACACACACAGCGTCGTGTAGTGGTTAGCACGCTCGACTCAATCGAGAGTCAATCAAGTCCCGGGAAGCGGCGAGGCAAATGGGCAAGTCTTAATGTGTGGCCCCTTTTCACCTAGCAGTAAATAGGTACGGGATGTAACTCGAGGGGTTGTGGCCTCGCTTTCCCGGTGTGTGGAGTGTGTTGTGGTCTCAGTCCTACCCAAAGATCGGTCTATGAGCTCTGAGCTTGCTCTGTAGTGGGGAAGACTGGCTGGGTGACCAGCAGGCGACCGAGGTGAATTAAACACACACACACACACACACACACACACACACACACACACACACACACACACACACACACACACACACACACACACACACACACACACACATGATTCACCACTGACACACCCTCGTCCAGTGTTATATTTCAACCTTTTGCTTATGCACCCCACTCATGAAATATAACATGCTCTGAACCATGATATTATATTAGTTTATAAAGCTTTTTTTGCCGTTTTAATATTTGGGTTTTCACACCACGCTCTCTGGCTCGTTAGCCCTCACGTGGCTCCTTCCATTTCTGGCAAAACATTGCCCAACAGCGCACTGGCGGCAGTCAGAGCAGCTGTCATGAAGTGAGCTGTGAAAAGGACATAATATAATAGCTTTCTTTTTTCTAATTTGTATTTTTTTTTTCATTTATTTACTTATTAATATCCTTATTATTTATTTTCTATCATATTTGGACAAGTTCTTATTAATGTATTTATTTTTTATGTTGGTGGAGGTGGTGTGTGTGTGTGTGTGTGTGTGTGTGTGTGTGTGTGTGTGTGTGTGTGTGTGTGTGTGTGTGTGTGTGTGTGTGTGTGTGTGTGTGTGTGTGTGTGTGTGTGTGTGTGTAAGTAAGTAAGTAAGTAAGTTATTAAGTAAGTAATAATCTATTGCCCTTAGATTACAAATACATTATTGAACAATATCAAAGCTGACAGTGGCTTAGTCTGTCAAACCGAAGCTTCCCGACAGACATTATCATATATTTTGAGATTTAAATGTTTACATTACAGCACCTAGCTAGAGCATATAGCTATTATACTTTTATTAAAAATAACAAGCACCAATGATGATGATGATAATAATAATAATAATAATAATAATAATAATAATAATAATAATAATAATAATAATAATAATGATAATGATAACAATAATAGTAGTAATAATAATAATAATAATAATAATAATGATAAACAAAAATAAGAAAATAATAGTAAAGATAAAAATAGATAATAACAATAATAACAACAACACCACTACATTATCACACCACAAATTAAATATACAAATAAGTTTGTTGTTATACAAATCAAGTATAGGGAAATTAAATAAACAAGGTTGACATTGTTACATAAATTACTAATTATTTTGACAGTTATACAAATATGTCTTCACAGATTTTTTAAAAAGGGAAAAATTACCACTACAGGGAAGATTCTTAATGTGTAAAGGCAGTGAATTCCATATTTGAGATCCAGAGTACAGTACAATGTATTTGAAGAGAGATGTTCTGAACTGCGGGCAAAAGAGATTGACATTATTACCTCGGGTATGACGTGACGTGCGTACCAGACTGAAAGGCTGAGCTCCACAGGACTGTGTAAGGTACTTGTAAATACATAGGAGCAAAAAATATTTATGAACATTTGTAAAACTTTAAAAAAATTGTGTGTATATTATGTTTCGTGTTGACTCAAACCTATTCATGTAAAATATGCATCTGAAGATTTTATTTTGAACTATTGATATTTTTCTTATGAAGGATGGCCAAGTACACGCCCAGAATGACACATTGTATATTAAGTGTGGGTAGCAGAGTGTGTAGTAAATACTTGTGAGAGACTCGGGTGTGGGATTATTGCGAACTCTGTATAGGATACCACACATCTTTGCTAATTTATTCGTAACGAAAGAAATGTGTTCATTCCAGTTCATGTTCTCATCTATATAAACACCCAAAAACTTTGTAGAATTTACTCTGTCTAATGTATTTCCTTTAATGGTTACAGGGACTATGTGATGTTGAACTGAATGATTCTGAAAAATTATATAATTTGTTTTTAAAATATTCAGACTTAAATTATTGACTTTAGTCCAGTGATTGATTTTTCCTAATTCTGTAATAAGATTTATGTGGAGACTATTAGTGTTATGGTTGTCTATTAACAAACTTGTGTCATCAGCATAAATGGTGTACTTAAATTTAGAGCTTACATGTCGTTTATATAGATGAAGAAAAGAATCGGTCCGAGTATTGACCCTTGTGGTACGCCCTTATTGACAACACTGAAAGAGGAATATGTTGAATTGCAATACACAGCTTGTGATCTATTGGTTAAATAATTTTGAAACAGTTTTAAGGGGACACCTCTAACACCATAATGACTAAGCTTTTTCAAGAGAATTGTGTGACTCAATGTATCGAATGTTTTTGATAAGTCCAAGAATACTCCAATTAGATAATGTTTTTTCTCTAGATATTTATATACATTAGACGTGAATTGTAAGATAGCTGTTTCTGTGGAACGACCTGCTCTGAATCCATGTTGAGAGTCTGTAAGTAGTTTATTATTTTCAAAAAATGTAACAAGAAGGAAGTGACAATTTTTTCAAAAACTTTACTAAAGGCTGGGAGAATTGAAATAGGTCAGTAATTTTTAATATCAGATCTATTACCCGATTTAAGTATAGGTACGATTTTGGCTTTTTTAGTGCATCAGAAAAACGCCAGATTTTAATGATAGGTTCACTATGTGAGTTAATGGAGTGGCTATTTCATGTGTGTGTGTGTGTGTGTGTGTGTGTGTGTGTGTGTGTGTGTGTGTGTGTGTGTGTGTGTGTGTGTGTTGTGTATTTATTTAGTTGTGCCCTTTGTATGAAAATTTTGACCGACCTCTTCCTTTACTATTGTTCCCGATTATTGATTGGCCGTACAACATCCACATCCAATCTGTTGCAGCGGCGTAGTTTTGTGGGTCTCAGACTTTCCCTTGGGTTGAATAATGATAATGATAATAATAACAATAATATAATGGAGGTTCAGGTGGTGATCTGCTCATTCTACGGGATGTAGTATGGATCCCTGGATGCTCATGTATTGCTGTTCTTTTCTATTCTTTTCATGTTTGTTAATTTGTGTTTAATGTTTAATGGTGAAATTATAACTAAACCAGTGAGGCTTACCTTAAATTGGGAAGTATACCTAAATCCATGTTGGTTTTATTAACTATGGCTTACTAGACACATTCTGCAGCCAAGCTTTCATCGAGAAACCTAGAGATATGTTCAATACAAAGTGGTGATTGATACATATCTAAAGTGAAAATGAATTGTATGGCTTAGGAATTTTATGAACGTTGTAAGACATCCACTTGCCTCGATAATGTTGATCGCAAAAATATTCATTTACTTGAAATTTACAAATTGAAAGATAGAAATCATATATATGAACAATGTTTTCATAGCGATCAACAGAATACGAGACAGAGGTGAAGCAATGTTTTGTTGTCAATGCCAAGGGTGACTGTATCTGTCACTTACACACACACACACACACACACACACACACACACACACACACACACACACACACACACACACACACACACACACACACACACACACACACACACACACACACACACACACACACACACACACACACACACACACACACACACACACACACACACACACACACACACACACACACACACACACACACACACACACACACACACACATGGACACACACACGCACACACACACACACACACACACACACACACACACACACACACACACACACACACACACACACACACACACACACACACACACACACACACACACACACACACACACACACACACACACACACACACACACTCTCTCTCTCTCTCTCTCTCTCTCTCTCTCTCTCTCTCTCTCTCTCTCTCTCTCTCTCTCTCTCTCTCTCTCTCTCTCTCTCTCTCTCTCTCTCTCTCTCTCTTATACTCTGCCTTCTTCGAGCATATAAGAACAATTTCTTTTCTCATTTTCTCTTGAGCTTCCTGGAGACGATAAGATAGGAGCTGCAGAGACGAGCTAAGTATTTCCTTGTAAAAAGAAAAAAACGGAAGCTTTCCCCTGATTCAAGGCACCCTACTAATTATTTTCCTCATTCCCAACTGCAATTGCAAAGAATTCTGTATGGCACACTTCATTGTATTATTATTATTACTAAATGAATCGTTATGTTTTGAAATGGTGTTTTGAGAGTGAATGTGACGCTACTCGGGAAAGCAAAGTGGAATAAAGAATGTATTGAGCTTCTAGAATTGTTAGCCTTGTATTACGTATCCTGATGATCTTCAAATGAACATAACATCCACATATTATTGCTGCATTGAAATTACTGCCTAAATGAAACACATATTTTAACAAGAGTTTTAGATTTCTTTTTTTTTAGATATATCCAGTTTTTTCATCTAGTACCCTACACACACAAAAAAATATATAGGCAGGTAAGCCACTCTCTCTCCACTTCTTGCGCAGCGTGTCTTGTGTCTTGCTGAGTTTATGAGCACCACGAATTGTTTTCACTCGTTGTAACCATAATGTTATTTTCTTTCTCTGCACAGGTTTCACAATATTCATATTTATTATCTAGCGCACCAGTCATGCTACATTGTTTAGCACTAAGTTCCTAATAGTGTAATGGTTGCAGCGTTGTGTTATATGGTTTTGGTTTTCTTTGATCAGAAAATGAATGAGAGATTCCTGAAATGATCAGAATAACAAATATATTATAAAGTTTTCTTAATCAGGTGATTATCGGTCAGTTCCAATGGAAGCATGTGAAAATGTTACTTACTGTTACAGCAACGTTCTACTTAATGGCAGTCATGATTGTTGAAAAATGAAAAGAATTCTTACTGGCAAAATTTCAGCTACCACACTACTCTTTAACGATCACACAATGCAGCAGAAACAGTAGCAGCAGCAGCAGCAGCAGCACCAGCAGCAGCACCAGCACCACCAGCCCCAGCACCAGCAGTGGCGAGACGAACTTTTGTGGCCGGTGTTGTTTTTTCATCTTTTATTTTGTGATGGTTTTCGCCTCTGTGTTCCCAATTCCCTCCTACCACTACTCGGCGTCCCTTTCTCGATTGGTCTGTGTGCTATCTCCCTCCTTCCTCAGCAATCCTTCCCTCCCCACGCTTCCTCTCCCTCTTGCCTTCAGCTTCCCCTCCTTTGCCCTCTCGCTCCACCTTCTTTTACCTTTCCTCTCACCCCTTCTGTCTGTCCCTCCGCGCCAAGCCACTCCCTCGTCCCTCCCTCTTTTATTTCTCTCTTTTTTGTCTTTTCTTCTTTCCTCCTGCCTTCCCTCCTTCACTCCTCTCTTAGTCCTCCAACCCTTCTCCTCTCCCCACCTCCTCTTCTGTCCTCTTCTCCCTCCATGTTGGTGGCAGGGACAAATTACACGTCAGTTGCTTGCGATTCAGTCACAAATATTTCGGTCAGCCTGACTTTCATAACTAAGCCTCTGTTTCAAAGTGGAGCTCTCACAGTTTCCGACAGTGCGATCTTGTGTGTTTTTGTTGTGATTTCTGCACTTCCGTTACTTTTTACTAGGAAAGGGGCGGCTAGGGATGGGTGGAGTTGGGGGTTTGGACCGGACAGGTAATCGCTGAAGGAGAGGAAAAAAAATGAAAATATATTCTTTTTACTGTCGTTCCTTTGTTCTTTGTTGCTGCTACCGTTGTTGTTGTTGTTGTTGTTGTTGTTGTTGTTGTTGTTGTTGTTGTTGTTGTTGTTGTTGTTGTTATTGTTGTTGTTTTCTTCCATTCCTTCACTCCTTCTTTCCTTTCTTTATTCTTCTCATCTATCATTCCATCCATCCATTCATATGTACATCCATGCTTCCTTCCCTTCCTCCTTCTCTCCTCTTTTCTTCCTTCCTTCATATCTTTCTCTCTCTTTCTTTTCTTTCTTATTTTCCTTTCTGTTCCCTTTTTCTTTCTCTCTGTATTCTTCCGCACGCTGCAAACAAGCCAGCTCTTGAAAATAATATTTCACAGCCAGCCAGCTTCTGCCTCAGGTCTCACACTTGGTTACGGGAATGTGAAATATAGAAGCGGCCATGACCATCCTTGAATATATTTAAGAATTAGCACCCTGTCAGCGTTTCTCCATAATAAGACAATGGATAGAGAGGAACCTTAATTTAAGCAACCTCGACTACAGCTCTCCGATATCACTTCGGATCTGCCAAAATTAAAATCCTTGAAATTTAGGAGAAAAATTAGGAGTTGTGAAATGCAGACCAAATAAATTCTTCAGTTTAGCCTGGGTGATTGAGAAGAAAACGAGCCATCTCTTTTACAGCCTAATTACAAAACGCTAGGATCATCTCACGGGTCACCTTCAGGTAGAGGTATTTTCAAACCCTTATCACACGTCAAATATTTACTCGAAATAAACACGCGAGAAAGCAAACAAAAAACTGCATTATAGACTGCAATGATATAACGAAATGGTAAAATGTTCTTTATTCATATTCAAAGAGAGAAAACGAAATGGAAAAATTCATAATCATCCTGGCTAACTTCGTGCTATAACGCGTGGTAAGCGGCTGCAGTGCTGGAAGTTCAGTGCTGGGTGAGATAGGTACCCTCTCTCTCTCTCTCTCTCTCTCTCTCTCTCTCTCTCTCTCTCTCTCTCTCTCTCTCTCTGTCATGATAAGATAAAACAATGACAAAAACATTCAAATACTGGATAAATATATAATAATGGGAATCTCTCTTCCATCTAATATGCCATCCCTCGGAATGGAATGTTACTTTAAAGGAAACAGAAAGTAAGCAAAAGAAGTAAAGTTAGAAATATTAACTTACACTGAACAAGATGTGTTTGTGGTGACTGTTCAAAGATAGGAGTAGGTTTCTATCAACAATGGTATTCTCTGATTGTCCTGACATGTAGCAGACATTGAAGTGAGCCATCAAAACTTTAAAATTTACAAAGGGTGAAAGAGCTACAGATATCTATTGATGTCGATGTCATCCAGAAAGATTCAAACATGCTTTAACCCATCAACTTTTGAATACAATATGTCTTCGAGAAGGATGTGAATATACCGGTATTTAGGAAAACTAGTACTACTGCTACTTCCACCACTACAGCTACTACTATTACTACTACTTCCACTAGTACTGTTGCTTCCACTAATACTGCTAATTCCAGTCATACTGCTACTACTACTATTTGCTATTACTACTATTGCTACAACTACTATTGCTACTACTACTACTACTACTACTACTACTACTACTACTACTACTACTACTACTACTTCCAGTACTACTGCTACTTTCACTACTGTTGCTACTACTACTACTACTACTACTACTACTACTACTACTACTACTACTACTACTACTACTACTACTACTACTACTACTACTACTACTACTACTACTGCTGCTGCTGTTGCTGCTGCTGCTGCTGCTGCTGAATGAGATTTGTTAAAAAACTTTGAAGTTTCTCAAGAAAATGCTCTTAATATTGTCGTCGTCATCGTTATGTTTTTTCCATCGTCCTTATCATGATTGTATTTACTGCCCTCCTCCTCCTCCTTGACCTCCTCCTCCTCCTCTTCCATGTCGTCGTCATCATCATCATCATCATCATCATCATCATCATCATCGTCATCTTTATTAATACAGCTGCCGTCATTAGCAGCAGCGCAGTCATGAATCCCAGAGTATTAAACACACACACACACACACACACACACACACACACACACACACACACACAGAGAACAAAAATCACAATGTAGCGGCAAACAAACGAACAAGCACCACCCCACGCCACCGCCACACACCACCTCCCTTTGTGAATATAGACACGTTCACTTCCATACAGCAAGGTAAATAATAACAGGGAGGTGTTTGGCCATGGGGTGAGGGCGGCACTCGCTTCACCTATAGAGATCGATGTGTTGATGGTAGGTAACACCATCACCACCACCACCATCACCACCACCACCAGGCTACCAGCATTTCGGACCACTTATTCGAACCACTCACTTAACCGCTTACGAATCCGCTTTGCTCACGCCATCTGAAGCGACTGAACAGTACCAAACTGTCCCTGCCATGCGTCGTAATCCATCATCAGACTCTTAGCGTTCGGAAAATTTATTGCTGTTTCTACTAACCTGTTTACAAAATTGTATATGGCCTGAATATTTGGCGTGACATATTTCAAACTGGTATCATATATTTCTTCCCTCTTTTTATACGCGTATTTACATTTATCTTTGAAACAGCTAGGGAAATAGGTCTTTTGAGTGCCTTGTTTCCATTTTTTTTTTCAAGTTCACACTTATGTATAGGCAAACACACAATGACTTTCACTTAAGTTTCCTGTCTAATGCATGTGTGTGTGTGTGTGTGTGTGTGTGTGTGTGTGTGTGTGTGTGTGTGTGTGTGTTGGCGTCGCCTTATAGCTTGTCTCGCACGGGCGGCGCAACGTGGTCATGAAAAGTGTGGTGTGCAGCATTGACCAACCTCATGACCTGAAAAAGAGGTACCGCTTC
Organism: Portunus trituberculatus; assembly: GCF_017591435.1. Lineage (NCBI taxonomy): Eukaryota > Metazoa > Arthropoda > Malacostraca > Decapoda > Portunidae > Portunus > Portunus trituberculatus. The sequence continues at coordinate 16,313,192 of NC_059297.1, forward strand.
CGAGGCCAAACAGGTACCCATGTGCATGCCTATAATGGAAAGTCATGACCTATTCATCATATGGCCAGAGAGAGAGAGAGAGAGAGAGAGAGAGAGAGAGAGAGAGAGAGAGAGAGAGAGAGAGAGAGAGAGAGAGAGAGAGATTTTGTTTCAAAGTACTAAAGAAAATGCCGTCACATACTGTACATACACACACATTCGTCTATCATAAAATACAAACCAAATCTTGCGACCTAGCCTTGGAACACCGAAACTAAACATTATATGAGGAAACCTTAACTTTCTTGGGTTTTCTATACAGTAAAGAACAACTGCAATGTAGTCACTTGGGACGGAGCGTGAAATCTATTTAGGATGCGGCGGCAGGACTGAGCTCTTCAGGGGGGTTTCTGGTGAGAGGCAAGGCGAGAGGACCAGTTTAATGCATTTACTGAGGGAGCCACAACGTTGTTAATCTTCTTGCCTCGGGGACCAGACTGTGTCACGGCGGGACGTGGAGGGGAAAGCAAGACAAAGAGAGTAGACGATACAAAGGAAGCAAAGTAGCCAAGTTCAGGAATTAGATTATGCGGTATTGGCGATGCACTCCACTAGAAAATTTATGGGAAGAGAATAGTGTACCAAGCAGTTCCTGTGAAGCAGTAAAGAAGTAGCGCACGGTGAGGGAAAGGTTTGGGAAAGAGTGAAGGGGAAGAAAAGTCAAGAAAAAGAAATGTTTAGAAATAAAAACAAATCCTAGAAAAATGTTTTTGAAGGAAAGTATATGAATAAAGATGCACAGGGAAAATCTTGCATAAAAGTAGACAGATTGAAAATCAATGAAAGAAGGCTGGGAAAAAAATGAACATGAAAGGCACACAAAATAAGACGCTATAAATATCATAGAAAGAAATAAAGGTACAGAAAGAATATCTCAGAAAAAAAATGACACCTCTAAAACACGACGTTAAGTCTAAACTTTAAGAAAAACAACTTATCGATACTGTAGCGACATTATCATTAGGAATACAATACAGTTCACTTCACTTCGAACTATCAGTGACTCATAATAAATCCACGTAGAACCTCCAAACCAAACCCTGATGAGGCCAAGAGAAGACAAAACAAGCTGGATTCGATGTTCTCTACAGCTTACATAGAACGAGGCAACACAACCTGGTTCACTTCCAACTCATCGCAACCTTTGAACCACCCCGAGCCTCACTGACTGATTGACCGACCCTTAGTTTCGGGCACCTAATACAAACGTAACGCACCTCGTCTCGCCTTGCCTCCTTTGCCTCGCTTTGTCTCGCCTTCGCCCCAAACCTGTTCCTATTTCCATTTCAACGCCGAAGACCTCCTTAGCAGTGGGAGAGGCAAGGCTCGGGAGAAACAGGTAGAAGACAGGAAATAGAGACAGATTTATAGCAACGGTTTAAAAATAACTCCCTAAATGGTGCAATTAAGTTACCTCATTTTCGTGGCATGACTGTTGTTAGTGTTGGTGTTGTTTGCTGTTAAAACAGGGGAAATATGGGTTCACACGATTCTTTGTTGTTTTGGGACGAGTGTAGTAGCGTGTGGAAAGGGAGAGGAAAGGAGAGGGAGGAAGCACGAGTAAGAGGGAGACGTCTACGTAAAGGGTAAGAGGACAGGGAAAAGGATGTTTGCCCAGCTTTAATTCGTGAGCAACTCGAGGAGAGGAAGAGGACGAAAAGGAAAGAGGAAAAAAGAAGAGGCAGGAAGAATGAACAGAAGGAAGATAGCGAAGAGGAGAGGGTGGAGGAAAAGGGGAAGAAGGAGGAGAAAGAGGAATGAAGAGGGAAGGAAGGAAGGAAGAGAGGGTAGAAAAAAGAGTGAGCCAGTAGAAAGATGACAGAAGAAAAATCTTGGTTCGAAGAGAAAGCGGAACAAGAGCAAGACGTGAATTCAAAAAAAAAAAAAAAAAAAATGGGAGGAAGATTGAGGAAAGCGATATGCGAGACGGTAGGAAGAAGAACTGGGGAAGAAAGAAGAGAAGAAATAGGAGAGAAGGAGGAAGAGCAGGAGGAGGAGGAGGAAGAGAAGGCAAAAAAAAAAAAGAGGTCAAGAAGGAGGAGAAAACAAAAGAAGTAAACGAGGTAAAGGAAAGGCGACTGAAGACCGTGGAAACGAAGGAGGGACGAAAGCAAAAGGGAAGGAAAGAAAAAGGAGAAGCAAGTAATGAGAGGACAAGGAGAAGAGGGAATGGAAATATTGGAAACAACTTTTCACTCTCTCTCTCTCTCTCTCTCTCTCTCTCTCTCTCTCTCTCTCTCTCTCTCTCTCTCTCTCTCTCTCTCTCTCTCTCTCTTCTTAACAATTTGGCGGAGGAAGGAAGGAAGGAAGCAAAGGCGGAAGGAAGGAAAGAAGGAAGGATCTACATGCCTCCCCTGACAGCAAAACATAACGAACAGGTGATTTTGTAGTATCTTGTCTCCTCGTGTTCCTCTTTTTATACCTGCGTGTAGGCGACGTGTGTGTG
>NC_059297.1:16320676-16323176 GCF_017591435.1 Portunus trituberculatus
GTGTACTATATCCAGTGAATGGGCAAGCTTCAAGTACGTTTCCATTCCCATATTTATGGAACAGTTCATATATGTTTCTTCATTAAAAAACAAACAAGCAATCATCTCCAATTATAAACTGTACATAAATAAATGGTAGTTCAAAGGGAAACTAATTAAAAAGTAGTAAAAGATTAATTAATACAAAGATTCACACACACACACACACACACACACACACACACACACACACACACACACACACACACACATAAACAAAACAACAAGAGCAATGAAGAAAACAACGAAAACGAAATGTACCTTAGTCTCGCTTCGCTTTATGAACTTGAGCGCAGAGTGAAGGGAAATATTGGACGCATTAATACTGACTGCTTTCAGGTTCATTAGCGCTGCAAGGAAGGAAAAAGATCTGACAATATTTTCCTGTGAAACTTTGCCTGGTCTGACTCTCTGCTGGAGGAACATACATAACCTCATTTTGAGACTTTGGGGATGGACTAGTTGGGAGCATGTGTGTGTGTGTGTGTGTGTGTGTGTGTGTGTGTGTGTGTGTGTGTGTGTATGTGTGTGTGTGCCAGGACGACACTCACTGACAAGAGACCGACATAGAAACGCAATATAATAAGATACATACATGTAGTAGGTAGGTGGGGGTGGACAGAGAGATAGACAGAAAGACAGACGGACTGACAACCTGCATTTGCCTCCCTGTCTCCCTCGCTCTCAACACCGACATGGAAAAAAAAAAAAAAAAAAAAAAAAATATATATATATATATATATATATATATATATATATATATATATATATATATATATATATATATATGAAAGTGAAACCAGGAGAACGTCCTTCTTCTCTTTCCCTTCCTTTCCATACTCCAGGTAAAACGAAAAAGGAAAGAATAATCCCTTCATTAATATAATCATGTAGCATCTTTCAAATAGGTCATCTGTATTGCGACTTACATTAAACGCAAGGTAGTATAGTCTTTATTTTTCAGCAATTGTGCAACGCCTGGAATAACTGACGTGTAAATTCGAGTTTTTGTTGTTATGGAAACAGGTTTGCGAAAACATTCGACTTATCTCGCCAGTTTAGCTCCGACAATTTTTTTTTCTCCCCTTTCACTTCTCTCTCTTTTTCCGTTTACACAATTGGAATCAGGCCAAAGTCAAGGACGAGAGAGAGAGAGAGAGAGAGAGAGAGAGAGAGAGAGAGAGAGAGAGAGAGAGAGAGAGAGAGAGAGAGAGAGAGAGAGAGAGAGAGTAGAAGATCGAAAGAAAACAAGCTGGCAAGATAGAAAGAAAGAAATGAAAGTGAAACCAAAGGACAGAGAGAGAGAGAGAGAGAGAGAGAGAGAGAGAGAGAGAGAGAGAGAGAGAGAGAGAGAGAGAGAGAGAGTGAGAGAGAGAGAGAAAGTGAGTGAGTGAGTATAATACAGATAACAGTTTTTCAGTAGTTTTTGCCGGAACTTGAATATTGGAGTCCAGAGCGGCGGCCTAATGGTGTCTCCTCTACCAACACTCGGAAGGAGTCTGCTAATGGTTTTCTTATTAAATTTTATCCCTGTCATCCATCCCGCCCCCTTACAGCTCTTACGCGGCGTGTGTCCTCCGCCAAACACATTTCCGTCGTCTTTGCTCTTGTGTGTTTTTTTTTTCGTCGTTTGTCTTCTTGTTTTTTTTCGTCGTTTGTCTTCTTGTTTTTTTTTTTTTGCTATTTTGGTCTTCCTTTTGTTAATTATTCTTCTCTTGTTATGTATAGTGATGTGTGATGCATTCGGCCACGGTAATGGTGAAAATGATGAGGATGATGATGGTTGTGGTAGCAATAGTAGTAGAAGTACTAGCAGTAGTGGTGGTGGTGATAGTAGTATTAGTAGTAGTAGTAGCAGTAGTAGTAGTTATGATAATGATAAGAATAATGATAATGATAATGATTATGGTAATAATAATAATAATAATAATAATAATAATAATAATAATAATAATAATAATAATGATAATAATAATAATAATAATAATAATAATAATAATAATAATAATAATAATAATAATAATAATAATAATGATAACAATAGAAAATTAATTATAATAACAATAATTTTAATGATTGTAAGGATGATAATAATAATAATAATAATAAAGATAATAATAATAATAATAATAATAATAATAATAATAATAATAATAATAATAATAATAATAATATGGTAATAGTAATAGTAATAATGAGAATGATATGGTAACGATGATAATAATAATATAATAATAATCATAATAATAATGATAATACGTAATATAAAATTATGATAATAATGATAATGATAATAGTAATAATAATAATAATAATTATAATAATAATAAAATAATAATGATGATAATAATAATAATAATATAAATAATGATAACGATGGAAAATGGTGATGATAATAATATCAATGATAACAATTATAATAAAAATGTCATGGAAGAACGACCATGACCACCAGCTACAC
>NC_059297.1:16325676-16343176 GCF_017591435.1 Portunus trituberculatus
GTGACGGGGGGAGCTTGTTCAATCATCTGTCAGAGGTGCGACGTCTCATTCGCCTGAGTGGATGTCCCGCCAATGAAGCGTGCGGATGAGATACTGTTGTGAGGCCATAAAAGTGGTCTGCTGGATGGGATTGTATGGGGTAGGGTGGGGTGAATGGAGGGGATTGGAAGCTTGCAATGGTAGGGGATAATGGTAGGGGAAAGGGGATGAATGGCAATGAGGAAAGGAAGGAAGTAGGGATTGGAGGAGGTGTGGATATAATAATAGTGATAATAATGATAGCAGTAATATTATAAGTAATAGCACTAGCAGCTGTAATGGCAGTAGAAAGTGTTAACTCCTTTCGTACTGTCACGCGTTTTCATATTTATTCTGCTTACTATTTGGTGATTTCTTGCAGCTTCAGAAACTTATATTGGTGATCAGAATAATGAAGACTCTGGCCATAAGTCTTTTGACCTCCAAATACCCTTCCTAATGTGAATAAAATCGTCTAATCACACCCAAAACTAGAGGTAGTAATGCGTCCCAGTACTAAAAGGGTTAACAGAAGGTCGTATTATCATAGAGCCAACTACGTACGTACAAGTAACTTTATACATACACTACTAGAATGATAACAAGAGTCTCCTCACACAACACCTTCCCTCCCTCAGGCACGCTGGCAGCAAGATAAAATGAGAACAACACTACATCTGGTGAAAAAAAAAGAACAGGCATGAAATTTTTCTTCGTGTAGTAAAAAATTTCATGTTTCTTCTTTCCAGCAGATATGGTTGTCTTCTTACTTTTTCAGAGGGTCTTTGTTGTCGAGGGACGAGTGGGCGATGAGAAAGGAAAAAAATAACAGGGAAAAGAAACAAGAGCAGATGGATTAAGAAAAGCAAAACACTGTGGAAGAAAAAATAGACTTGGTGTCCGTAATGGCTGAGGTGGAAGTTCCAGATAGCAGACTAAACTCAACATGGGAAATAAGTGGCTGTCATTTGGCAGAGAAAAGAGAGAGAGAGAGAGAGAGAGAGAGAGAGAGAGAGAGAGAGAGAGAGAGAGAGAGAGAGAGAGAGAGAGAGAGAGAGAGCGAGCGCTGGATGTATACCCACGTCTCCACCTACCTAGTTCAAGCTACTCCTTCAAATATCCTTCAACTTGATTTGCCCTTTGAACTTACCTAACCCTTGACCTTCCCAAGCCTCCCACCTTCCTTCATTAATAAGCTTCTGACTTCGTCTCTTATGAATTGTTCACTCTACTCTGGTGACCTCACAATGCACCAAGCTCTCGTCCTCCTGGCTCCGTGCTCTCATGACTTGGCCTTTAGTTCCTCATTTACAGGGAATTGTTACAAATCCCAGTGAATTTTGCGTTTATGAATTGAGTAATGATTAGTATATTGATCGATTTAGAGTTTTGTGCGAATTTTTCTTCTAAGATCGATAAGAAGTTAAATGCGATAAATTTGTGTATTGCAAGAGATTTTTCCTTTTTTTTTTTTAATCGAAACATTTAGTAGAATATGACCTTACATTTTGGTGCTGGTGTACCTCCTGACTCCTTTTAACATCGTATTCGTTTGACTCTCATTTGTAGAAGCGTAAATTTGCCTTTCTTCCACCATTTACTTTTTCTTTTATCGTTCTGTAATTATAACTCGGTAGTAGTTCCTCCTCAAGCGTTGCTAATTGGGTTTAGTCAGTGTTCTTATTTGCTTTCCTCGTCTTCCAGATCGACAGGGTTCTTCGTCTGATCCGTGCTTCCAACTTTTTACTTTTCTCTTTGCAGTTTCCTACACACATTGTTATCGCACTACTTGCATGTTTTTTTTTTTTTGAAGATTTGTATCTTTAACTTTTGTATTCCCCCTCTTCATTCACAGCTGCTTCATGGATGCAGGCGCTGAAATCGTCTCAAATATACTGCCGAATTTCATGCGAAGGGAGGAGGAGCCAATCTCATTTTAGCTTCCCTCTTGGTAATTCTGATCTCTGTCTCCTTCCCGGACATTACGTTGCGTCTGTGATACTCTGGGAAGAAAAGCAAATGAGCTGGCAGAAAGCGATGCTGTTTGAGAACTTCACCGGAAGAGAGAGAGAGAGAGAGAGAGAGAGAGAGAGAGAGAGAGAGAGAGAGAGAGAGAGAGAGAGAGAGAGAGAGAGAGAGAGAGAGGAGTAGCGGATTTTGTATTTTTTAGTTGGATAGTCTTCATTTTCTTTGCTGCTCACAGGGAATGAAAGTTTAGCTTCACTCAGCTAAGTCTCTGATCTCGCGAAGACCCTTGTAACGTGACGCTTTAAACACAGGCTTATAAAGTTTGAAGCGCGAGTCATTGCAGGAAGAGTGCAGGAGGCAGTTAAAGTCTCTTGTTTCGCTTGTGTCCTCTTAACCTCACGCTGAAATACACGAGAAAGGCTTGAAAAGAGAGTAAGGAACTGTAAGCAAGTTATGTAATTGAACATTTAATTGTGTGCGCCGAATATTTTAATCTGTTCAGGCAAAGGAAGAAACAGCTTTTCTTTTTTTTTTACCATCACCCTGGCTTGAGTATTAGGCTATTTCATTTTCTTTTCTTAAACCTTATTTATTTGTTTAACTTTCTTTAAAGAAAAACTAATCAGATGTTGCTTATATGTATACTTCTATATTTGCATTAGTACACTTTTTTGTATATAGATAGATAGATATAAAGATAGATAAATTGAGAGATATAAATACATATACACATGCACACTTTCACACACGCTTCATTCACACTTGGATTCTAGTCCTATCGTAAAACTATTGTCCTTTGTCAAGGCAGGGGTAAAGGAGGGACAACTCTCAGGTACACAGGGTGGCTACTTAGCATTAATATGTAATGTGTATAAGTAGGAAACATATTCATATCAAATCAAGCAAGGTTTAAATCATACATACTTTCGTACTTTTATTTTCGTGTAATATATACATAGTGTATAACGCATCATAATATATACACATAAATTACAACTCTCTGATTAGGGTGGTCTCACTCAGGTAAATTATCAGTCTATCAACCCCACATCCGGGTGTTCGTCACCCAGTACCGTGTTCTGTGTAAATGAGAGACCGCGAATGCAGTAATGCGCCGCCAATTGCCACCTTTCCTCAAGATGACGGACACAGTGAAGTAGGATGTGCTCAACAGAGAGGATGACATTGTAACTGGAATAGTGTGGTGGGAAGGTGTTAGCGATGAAGGAAGCATATGGGTCTGTACTGCATGGGGAGGGTGCAACACATCCTGAAGCGTGCTTATGGGGGCGATTGGAGGAGGTCCACTCGCCCAGGATGGATTTGATGGTGTGGAGGTGGAGGCTGTCCCAGTGACTTTGCCACAGGAGTTTTGCTGAAGATCTAACTACTGAAAGACATGACGGCAGATCCAGACGGAGGTTCCATGCTTCCTCGAGCTCTACAGAGAACCAGCTGAATTCCGTTCTTACTCTACTGTCTCCCGCCCCCACTCCCAGATCAACCTCGCCCCTCCCCATCCCCCATCTCTCTCTCTCTCTCTCTCTCTCTCTCTCTCTCTCTCTCTCTCTCTCTCTCTCTCTCTCTCTCTCTCTCTCTCTCTCTCTCTCACACACACACACACACACACACACACACACACACACACACACACACACACACGCCCGGTAGCTCAGTGGTTAGAGCGCTGGCTTCAAAAGCCAGAGGACCGGGGTTCGATTCCCCGGCCGGGCGGAGATATTTGGTTGTGTCTCCTTTCACGTGTAGCCCCTGTTCACCTAGCAGTGAGTAGGTACGGGATGTAAATCGAGGAGTTGTGACCTTGTTGTCCCGGTGTGTGGTGTGTGCCTGGTCTCAGGCCTATCCGAAGATCGGAAATAATGAGCTCTGAGCTCGTTCCGTAGAGTAACGTCTGGTTGTCTTGTCAGAGACTGCAGCAGATCAAACAGTGAAATACACACACACACACACAAAAAAAAAACCTGTTCTCTTTCCCCTAAAGTTTTTCTTCACACACTACTAATTCCTCAGCCTGTTTGTTCATTATGTGTGATTAATTCTATTATTCTTTCCATTTTGTATCAATTCTTTCACTGCTTCTCGCGACCCAGCTGATCTTACCAAACCCAACCAGATTCACCCAACACACCTAAGCCTCACTAGACACACAAACAAGATTACATCCCATTAATTTCAAATCCGTGCTACAATATCCACTCCCTTCATCACACTCCCAGGAAATCCATCTCCATTACGACCCCTCCTGCTAGATCACCCCTGAGAAATTCCCAGAACGGATATACACGTGTATTTCTGTAGAGAAGAAACCTTTATGTAATAGGTGTGAAGGGGGGAAGGTGGAGAAGAGAAAGGGGGAATGTGCAAGGGATGGTGGGCCTGGATTGCTATTCTTGTTCCTCTCTCCTCCTCCAGGCGTGTACATCTCCTGAGGACATTGAGGTGCTAGATTGTCTTCTCCTTTGTTACAGCAGCACGAAAGGGGAAAAAAACAATTAGCATTTCTTTTGTCATTTTGTAAAAAGAAAAATACTGTCCTTGTCTTTCTTTTTTTCTGGTCCGAGGAGAGCATGTTTATCTTTTCATCTTAGGAGTGTGTGTGTGTGTGTGTCTGTGTGTGTGTGTGTGTGTGTGTGTGTGTGTGTGTGTGTGTGTGTGTGTGTGTGTGTGTGTTTGTGTGTGTGTGTGTGTTGTACTTACACGAGACACAAGAATGGTACTTCTGTGTGTTTTCTTCTCTGAAAAAAGTTCCTATGTATACAAGGGCTTGTTTAAACACACACACACACACACACACACACACACACACACACACACACACACACACACACACACACACACACACATTCTCCGGCCGAGTGGAGATATTTGGGTGTGTCTCCTCACGTGTCTCTCTCTCTCTCTCTCTCTCTCTCTCTCTCTCTCTCTCTCTCTCTCTCTCTCTCTCTCTCTCTCTCTCTCTCTCTCTCTCTCTCTCTCTCCCGGTTATTTTTCTCCCATTCTCCCCTCACTCTCACGGCCCCTCCTTTGGTACTTGTATTTCCTTGCAAATTATTTTTGTTAATAGCGCCTTCTCGCCATCCCTCCCTCCTTCTTTTCTTCCAATTCTCCGCCTCTCCCCCTCCATACAGGCGTCATACTTCGCGCATGCAGTTTTAGTTCCATGGCTATGCTCTCCCCCAACTCCACCACCTTTTCTTCACTTCGATTCCCTTCTAGTTTTTTTTTTCTTCACATCCAATTTTCACAGCGAGTCCTTCCATCTACAAAAGACCTTTCGGAAGCTGCGTAGAAATTGTTGTCGCCTTCCTCTCCCCAAGTGCCTTCCCTTCCCCAGACCGCCGCATGCCGATACCGTCTGAGCCAAAATTTAATAGGGAACACTTAAAAGGGTATTTTGGGCGACTGCTGCTTTTGCCGTCTGTGAATATTCATGGAGGCTAGATTGGGATAGGTTAGGGAGGAAGAGGAGGAAGAACAGGAGGAGGATGGAGGAGGAGGAGGAGGAAGAAGAGGAGGAATGAGTTGGTGATGTTTTGACTCCTGTTATTGGTGATGGTGTTGGTGATCCCGATGGTGATGCTGATAGTTGGCGATGCTTATTGCCTCACAAACTATACTACTGATTGCCTCGTGATCTTTTTTATTCACATGTCGATTCATGCTCTTTTTCTTTACTCTCTCTCTCTCTCTCTCTGTTATTCACAAATGCATATATGTGTAAGGTACAAGGTAGGTGAACTGTTCCTGTGCTTTTCCACTTGTGCAATATACACGCACAGATATTTGCATGCATTCCATGTGCCTTTTGTCATCATGGGCTGCACTCAGCTGTCGAAAAAAAAAAGATCAAAAACAGATTACAGCTCATTGACTCGTTCCTGAAAATATTGAAAGGACAGAATATAGATAAAAGATTCGTTGGAATTTATAGATAGAAATTGATGGTTGGCATTTAGTTAGTTGATTTATAGATAGATAGGAAGAAGGTCAGTTAGTCTGTTTCTTGCTTATTTAGAGAGTGGGTGAGTGATTTAGATAAGTAAAAATCTAGATAGATATAAATACAATGGTCTCACACACACACACACACACACACACACACACACACACACACACACACACACACACACACACACACACACACACACACACACACACACAACATGGATATATTTTTTTGCACATTTATGCGTAATTTAGTTCCTTGTATTATTTTGCATCAGGAATATCTATGTAGTGTGCGATGCGACTTCATTTGCATGCATATTTCTAATCAAACGTGCAAGAAAAATACACACACACACACACACACACACACACACACACACACACACACACACACACACACACACACACACACACACACACACACACACACACACACACACACACACACACACACACACACACACACACAATAGAAAGAACAGTCAGCCCACGCAGTGCAAATAACACCAATACGCGAGGAGTGCACCATCAGAATGCAAATGCTCTTCGCGCCGCAGGAAATGTTTTAATCTGATAGTCTTTTTTTCGTACTCAAGGAAATGCGGCGCTGTCGTTCTCCCGCTTCATGTGGATGAATGACAAGGGTTGAGAAAGACTAAGTTGGGGCAGTGGAGGAGGAGGGTCACAAACCATCACAAAGAAAGAACAAATAGCAACACACTAATTCCGTACCGGGATGTTTGTGATCTACAGTACTAGAAACGTAAAGGTAGAGGAGGAGAATCACAAAAGACAACAAAAGACTTTATAATCTACAACATTTATTTAATATAGAACAAGAAACACACTGCAGCTTAGGCGAAGACGAAGGCGGTAGAGGAGGAGGAGGAAGAAAGGAGACATAAACAGAGACATAGGTAAAGGAGAAGTGTACTGTATTTTCAGATTCAGACAAGCCTTAGAAAATGATGGTACTCTGGAGACGGGATTACATCTGAATAGCGTTGATCTGTTTTGATGTAGCGGCGGAGCAGTGGAGCATTCCCAGTTGAGCTTGGTTGATTTAGGACTAGGTAAGCGAGGGAACTGACAGTACAGACAGGTGAGGGTGAGATACCAAATGTATTCACCGACTTATGCTTCGTAAGAGGAACTGGCGTAAGGCTCAAGATTGTGAGAAGAGAAACGTGTAGTCTGAGGGAAGGGTATCTGTGTGAGGGGGGTGAGAGGCGCAGGTTAGGGTACGTGAGACAGATTAGTTTAGGAGAAACTAAATGAGAGTCGGCAAAGAAAATGAGATTAGCTGAGTGGGGTAGGCTGAACAGTGTATGACAGTTATTTTGTAGTGGGAAAGTCTGAATGTGTGTGTGAGTGTGTAGACGAGAGAGAGAGAGAGAGAGAGAGAGAGAGAGAGAGAGAGATGGGGAGGCGTGGGTGTAGGGTAAAGGATAGCTCTGGAATGTTAGGTACGACAGTTCTGGCTTTAACTTATGTGTACACTGTGCAGAAATACTTTGTCAGGTTACATCAAGTGACGGCATGAGTCTGGAGCTGCAGTTCTGTTTGTATATTATTTTAGGGAGGAGAGGTTAGGTTAGCTTAAGTTAAAGGCTGTGTGTGTGTGTGTGTGTGTGTGTGTGTGTGTGTGTGTGTGTGTGTGTGTGTGTGTGTGTGTGTGTGTGTGTGTGTGTGTGTGTGTGTGTACCTCGTTAAATACTGCATATATAACTTTCCTCATCTCTAACCGAGTCTAAGATCACGTCAAAACTATTATCACACACACACACACACACACACACACACACACACACACACACACACACACACACACACACACACACACACACACACACACACACACACACACACCACAGTAGCCCACCCTAACCTCAAAGAGACCAACGTGCCGAACCAACACCAAAAAGAGCACCTCAACAGAAAACATCCTGAATTCAATCCGTTCATGCACTTACTCACTTATCATCCTTACGTAACTAACTACTAGTCAGTGCATCTCGCTTCCTCCCGCCGCCTCCGCCCACCAAGTCTTACACAGTCACGTCCAATTAGTATACAGCAAACAATTGAATTCCCGGGTACGTGTGCGAGGGCCGACTAATGTAATTCCATGAGTTTCATCACGGCGAGGGTGAAATAGAGGAGGGAGTGAGGAAGAAGTAAGAGCTGAGGGTAAGATGAGCAAGGAGGGAAGGAGGGGAGGGGAGGGAAGAAGGCTTAGGAGACAGTGAGGAATAATAGGTTTGTTGCTGGAGATGAGGAGGAGGAGGAGGAGGAGGAGGAGGAGGAGGAGGAGGAGGAGGAGGAGGAGGAGGAGGAAGAAGAAGGGGTAGGAGAAGGAGGAGGAAGGAATAAGAGGAAATAGTAAGCTGAGAAAGGAGGGATGAGCGAGGGCCAAGGACAGGTGAGAGAGAGAGAGAGAGAGAGAGAGAGAGAGAGAGAGAGAGAGAGAGAGAGAGAAAGTTAGGAGGAAAGTATAGCGAGGAGGGGAAGGAATCCAATGACTAGCTGGATGACCAAGGAAGGAAGAGAGGAAGGAAGGAAGGAAGGAAGAGAGGAGAGAGAGAGAGAGAGAGAGAGAGAGAGAGAGAGAGAGAGAGAGAGAGAGAGAGAGAGAGAGAGAGAGAGAGAGAGAGAGAGAGAGAGAGAATTATCCTCCGCCTCATGTCCCTTCACCTGTCCCTCGCTAGGCCCCGACAGGTAAGCCCAATTTTAGTGATACACAAGCACGCCTATACCTGCAGAGAAAGGGAAAAGAGTGGAACTGAGAGCACCTTGAGAAATCCTTTACGGTGAAGGAAAGCAGACAATATGTTGCGTGCGCGAGATTAAGTGCAGTGTGGTGGGGTAGTGGCTGCCCGGGCTTGTGTATACTCGTACGTGTGCAGCTGAGGAGGTGCAGTGAGTCGGAAGGGGTGGTGGAAGATTGAGCACAGGGATGCGTGTAGGGAAGGAGCGAGGTAAGGTGAAGCGAGACTGTTATGGGGAAGAGAATAAGGTGAAGTATTAAACGACTAGACGGGCACGAAGATTAATAAATATGTGTGTGTGTGTGTGTGTGTGTGTGTGTGTGTGTGTGTGTGTGTGTGTCCAGAAAGCAGAAGTATATGATGAAATATTTTGACTGATTTTCCATGCCGTCTCACTTTCAAATCCAAGAGAACAGAATTTTTTATATGACCTTAAACCAATTAATTTGCCGGACACTACAACTATTATTGACTTCCTCTATTTTGTATCCAGTGTTTAGTGCGGCTGAAAATTTCACTCATTTCAGCGACTGGATAATCAAATCTATCTACCTTTTCCTTTAACCCCTTCAGTACCATGATGGGTTTTCATATTCATTCTGCTTACTATCTGGTGATTTTATACAGCTTCAGAAACTTATGTGGGAATTGAAGTAATGAAGACTTTGGCCATTAATCTTCTTCCTTCCATAGACCCTTCCTAATATAAATAAAATCGTCTAATCATACCCCAAAACCAATGGCAAAAATGCGTTGTAGTACTGAAGGGGTTAATATTTGACTATAAGAAGAGACACATTTTTGTTGGGTTCGATATGGAAAGGAAATAATACGAAGGTCAGACGCGCTTCAGCAGTACCTAGCCATCATTGTTGCGCCAAGAGGGAAAACCTTATCACCATTAGGCTTGGTGAGTACATCCCGGCGCTGGGTGACGCAGGGAGCAGCCAGAATAACGGCAAACCTTCACTTCGCGACTAATTGGACTGATCAACGAACTTATAATGGATACTGCTGATTAGTTTCCTGATGCCAGACAACAGTCATTAGTGATTATTGGTCATTACGGACGACGGCTGAACAAGATAGGTGTCGGCACTCCAAGTTACATGGGACCAAATTTGCTGGCAATCGTCGCTGCCCGTAAAGTTGTCAGCAGCGCAATGACCGAGTGGAGGCCCTATCCTTCCTTCCTCGCTCCACGAACTCAGCGAGCTTCTTGCCTCATTGAGCTCTTATTTGTCACTGTATATATCATAGTATTATAGTGTAGCCTATCGTAATGCTTCTAGTAGTGCAACTGATAATTTTGTTGTTTTTCTTGCTTTAGAAATATGATTATGATTGTTCATACCCTATATATATATATATATATATATATATATATATATATATATATATATATATATATATATATATATATATATATATATATATATATATATATATGAAAAGAAAAGCACAAGGAAAGGACAGTATGCGAGGAGAGGCGAAGCAATCCAGCGAGTGGATGGAGGCGTCGGACACAAAAATTTAACTGTAAAAGCGTAGCCGGGTCCTCCCAACACACACACACACACACACACACACACACACACACACACACACACGTCACTCTCTCTCTCTCTCTCTTTGTGTGTGTGTGTGTGTGTGTGTGTGTGTGTGTGTGTGTGTGTGTGTGTGTGTGTGTGTGTGTGTGTGTGTGTGTGTGTGTGTGTGTGTGTTTTATCGGAGTATTCAATATTTCTCGTCACAAACATGGTGTGATTTAGAAATGAGCAAAAATAAGACTCCGCCAGATACCCTTTATTCCACCAGTGTCATTTCCATTACGTAGACCCTGAACTTTGATAATGCTGTTCCATACCAAAAAGATACGTTCAGAAATTCAATTCACCTTCGTATTCTTCCATTTTCTTTCAGCATCACACATTTTCTGCGTTCATGATGATGAGATAAGAATATTGAAATTTACTATGTACAGCCACAGACAGTAAGGAGGAGAAAAAATAAGGGAAAAACATTCTGATAAACCGAAGTAGACTAAACACACACAAACACACACACACACACACACACACACACACACACACACACACACACAGATAGACAAACACACGCAAACATCCTCTTCAGCCCACTTCACCACCAGGAAAAATTGTTCCTGTCGCAGCTCATCCGTCCTTCAGGTGAGCTGGCCTTGGAGGATGGGGAGTGCCAATCTGTCTCGCTCTTCCCGTCCGACTCTCTGTGTCTGTTTATGCCTTCGTGTGTCTCGCTCTTTGCTTCACTCACTCCGCCTGTTTTCTGAATGCATCTTGGGTACCTTGCATCATTATTTTGTCTCCCTGTGTGTGAAATTTTCTTCCTCCAGCGTACTCATTATCATTTTATTTCCTGCTGCTTTACTACTCTTTTCCTCATCTTACTCCTCCTCGTCCTTCTCCTCCTCCTCGTAATCTATATTTTTTTTCGTACAAGAATCACATAATGCTCCCTTCATTGTTCTCTCTCTCTCTCTCTCTCTCTCTCTCTCTCTCTCTCTCTCTCTCTCTCTCTCTCTCTCTCTCTCTCTCTCTCTCTTCTGTATGTGTGGGGGAGGAGGAGAGAGGAGAGAGAGACGACTGAAGGATGAAAATACGACTTACCTGTAATCCATATTCTCGTATGCTAAATTCTCTTCTCTCTCTCTCTCTCTCTCTCTCTCTCTCTCTCTCTCTCTCTCTCTCTCTCTCTCTCTCTCTCTCTCTCTCTCTCTCTCTCTCTCTCTCTCTCTCTCTCTCTCTCTCTCTCTCACATACCATCAAACTTTCTACCCAAAATAACCGTCATCCTCTTCTGCTCTTCCTTTTCTTCCTCTTCCTTTCCCGGTGTTCTTTATCCTTTCCCCTTTACCGTTCCTTTCCTTCCCTTCTCTCAAAGTCAGCGATGCAACATCCTCAACAGTGGCTGGAAAAAAAAAAACGGCAGCCTTCGCGTGACATAGATACCTGAAGGCGGAATACTACGCTAGAGTGAGCCGTGTTTACGTAAGGGAGCAGAGGGGGGCACTGACGGGGCGAAGAGAGCGCTGAGATGAAAGGGCGGGTGGCTCTGACATAGCGGTGACACACAGGAAGTTTCTGATGCTGGCTGGCGCTGCGTTTGGTTGTTTGGTTGGTAGTGCAGAGAGAGAGAGAGAGAGAGAGAGAGGAGAGAGGAGAGAGGGGACGGGGACGAGTGTTTGGAACTGAGGGGAGAAAAAAAAAATAATAAATGGATGAAAAGTTGTTCGCGGAAAAGAGAACGAAAAAAAAGTTGGTTTGGGGGGATTAAATTAGAACGTGCTTGAAAGTTTTTGTTTTCATTTGTTTGGTTTTGAGTCCTTCAGGTAGGAGGGAGTGCAGGTGTTCGCTTGTTCGTCAGGTGTTCGCTTTGATTTTCTTTTTCTGTTATTTTTACAGGTATGCTCCCTTTTGTGTGTGTGTGTGTGTGTGTGTGTGTGAGAGAGAGAGAGAGAGAGAGAGAGAGAGAGAGAGAGAGAGAGAGAGAGAGAGAGAGAGAGAGAGAATTACATTACACGTACAAGTATTGCATTCCACGTCTACTTCACATATATAGTGCACGGGAGAGGAGATGAGATTTGTTGACTTTCCGTTCCAGGAGAGCCACACACTAGCCTACAGAAAGGTAAAGACGTCATAATTTGCTCCTCCTTAGCATACATTGGAGGGAAGCTATTTTAAGAAGTTGCGTCGGATTGGATAACTGCTTGAGTCAGTCTGCTTGCGTTTAACCCGAGGAGTGACATCTTCACATTGCAAGATTTAGTTTTATTTGTTTATCTTTTTTTCTGTTTTAGAAGGAAATTTTGCAATCTGTACCACATATACATAGGGTGTATCGGATTGAATCTCATGAACGCTTTAAATCTGTTCTTGCTTTCTGTTCATAAATCACATAATCCGGGAGTTAGAGGCAGGATTTTTTTTCTTGGTCTGAACTTGAGTTTAAACATGACCCTCAAACTATTTCGTTTGGGAACACTATGTTGCTTCATCCTAGGTAATCAAAATAATTAGATCGAAGCAGTGAATTTCAATGTTGCTTTTTTATTATCATTATTGAAAGGAAATAGCGAAAAACTAAACAATGTAAATTCAATGAACTTAAGTTATGTAACAGGAAACAAAGATTAAAAAAAAGGAAACTCGAAAATCGGCGTTACTAGCGCCACTGCTCCTGTCTGGGCAATTCGACCGCTTCCTTTCATTTTGCTTCTCAGAGGGTTCCTCTTTTGGTCTTTTGACAGTTTTTTAACCGTGATGTCATCCACAACAGTCCCATTTTCCCTCACCACAGGCACAACATTTTCCACAAGTTCCAGTACCCTACAACACATGTACTACACTTACAGGCTCTTTCTCTCTTCCATAACAGTTGCATTTTCATGCATTTCACGCTTTAATTTTTGTTCTCTTTCACCACAAGCACTATGTTTCCCCGCCTTAGTTTCATTCTCTTTCATTGCAAACACTCCTTTTACACTTCTACTATCCTGTACTACTATCTTTTTTTCTGTTCTATTCTTGTGGAGGAAGGAGCGAGTGTAGTAATGGCGGATGTTGCCATCTTAAAGTATTAAATGATTACTCCTCAGGAAAAAAATTAGATTCAAGAACGATATTTATCGCTATAGGTCCAACATGGTTCGCTACGGTACCAGTATTATTCGTTTCCTGCTGAAGGTGAAGACTGTCATATGCAGTAAATCGAACGTTCATTATTTGCCGAATATTCTGAAAGTTAAAGTGCCATCATTGGTCCGTATATTGATCATGTATATATTTTGTTTAGATGCGGCCTAGCGGTGAGGTAAGACTGAGTGTTCTTTTCGTTGTAGAATTTCAAGACAAATGTAAGGGAATGACATCAAGTAAAACACTTCTCTGTTTGTTCCTTTCATTAATTTTTTTTTTTATTCTCCCATTATTTCTAATTTTGCTGCAATGTGAGCTGACTTTGTTCTTGCCAATTGGTGCTCTCTAAACTCTTCAAAATAAGATATTCTTGATTTCTTCTCAGATGGCACAAGTAAAGTATAACTGTTCACGATATTTAATTTTATATGTGTTCTGTACATATGTTTTCTTCCCCTTCTTTATTTAATTTATCCACTTCTTTTCTATTTTTCTAGATAGGCACTATAGGAGTATAGCTAAAGCTCTAGTATCTAATTGGGACTAGAACACAGCTCCTTGTCTCCTCACCTGCTGAGTACATCTATTCTACACACAATTAGCAGGTATGTGAGTGGAAAGAAGCCATTATTGGATGTATTCTAGCATAAGAATTAAACCTACGATCTGTTATGTAAGAAGTCTCTCTCTCTCTCTCTCTCTCTCTCTCTCTCTCTCTCTCTCTCTCTCTCTCTCATACCCACGTATATACACAGGCATTTGTTTGTTTCTAATTTTTTTGCGGGCGTGGGTGTGGATACGAGTTGGAGTGTGGGTTGTGGTAGCGTTGTTGAGGCATGAACGGGCGTGTTCTATTGGAGCCGTGTGGGAGGGCTGACTTGGTTAAGCGTCGCGGAGGGGAAGTGGGGAGAAGGGAAGGGAGCGGGGATCAGAGGAGGCACTGCGAGGGGTGAGCGAGTGAGTGGTGGTTCTCTCCCTTTGACACTCACTTGAAAGAGACATGACCATCAGAACACACCTGAACACATTTTGACGTCCTTACCTACATTGCTTCTCCTTCCTTCCTTCGTCTTCATTCAGTTATCTCTCTCTCTCTCTCTCTCTCTCTCTCTCTCTCTCTCTCTCTCTCTCTCTCTCTCTCTTGATCTCAGTTTTCTTCTTGTTCTTTCCTCCCCATCTAATTTCTGGATCATGGTTCCAGCGTAAAGTTTATTTTATTCTGTTGATTTGCTGTTTTTGTTTTTAGCATTTGTCTGTCTTTCGGTTTGTCTGTCCCTCCACTCCTTCCCCCCATCTCTTTTTTTTTCTCTATCTCTCTCTCTCTCAGCCTTTAATTCTTCTCCCTTTTCGTCCTCACATCCTCCTTCCCTTTGGTCCCTCAGTGCCTCTCAGAGATCCTCATTACGTTTTCTATTCCCTCTCGTTTTCCTTTCCACTGCCTGCCTACCGCTGTCCTCATCCTCATTCTCGTCCTCATCCCTAACCGTGGCCAACAGATGCTCCCCTCCTGCTTTCTTCATTCCTTCCTTTCTTCAGTGACATTCCTTTTTCCTCCTACTCTTCCTTTCTCCACGGTGATGACAAAATAAGGTGACTTTAAGAGAATAAGTGAAGTACACACACTACACTCACCCTATTCTATCCTACCGCCTTCCTGTCTGCCTCCCTGTCTACCTCCCTGCCTGCCTGAGTGCCCATTTCCCTTCCCTCTTCCTCTCTCTTTTCTCCCACTTATTTCCCTTCCACCCGTCTTTCCCGCTTTGGCATTGCACCCGCGTGTGTAGGGCTGAGAGGATGAACTTTTTTCCTCGCTGCCGGTACACTGAAGGCTGTTGGTCCCATTCACTTCATATAACATGGTCCTTTTTTCCCGTTTTTTTTCGCATCTTTTGTGTTATTATTATTCTTTTTCGTAGTGGTGCTTGTCTGAAGGTTTTCCCTCCCGTCCATCGGCGTGTGACAAAGCTGGGCAATTTTTTAATGGATTTGTAGTCGTTGCGAGGATTATTCTTCCCCCTCCGCTCCGTGGCAGCGTGACTGATTGCCCGGTGTTACTTTAATACAGGAAGGTATCAGTCTTATTATATTTCTGGAACATTTCCCACCGAGGGACTAAATATGTTATAGCGATATTAATTAATTAGTCTCCTTTTCATATTAGGTAAAACAAAAGATGAGAAAATTGCCACTAACCTTATGGGTAATTTTTTTATAGAAGACTAAAAAAAGAGAGTAATGTTGATAGTATTACGCAATACCAGAGAGAGAGAGAGAGAGAGAGAGAGAGAGAGAGAGAGAGAGATGGGTGTGTGGGGAGAAGGGTCAGACGTTACAAGTTGTCTTCTCCTTGTACAATGACTGCTATTTACGGCGCCTCCCTCGCGAGTGCCTTGCCGCTCCGTCCGAATGGAAGATGTCGTGTTGTAGGTTAGGACAGATCTGCTCAAGTTAGATTAGGTTTCGTTAGGTTAGAGAAAGTTCAGGTTAGGCTTGCTTGGATTAGATTATGTTAGGTTAGCTTAATTTGGGTTCGCTTAGGTTAGCCGTTGGTTTGTTATATTTGGTTAGCTTCGATTTGGTTAGGTTAGGTTAGGTTAGGTTTGAGTGTCGTGCACAGGTGGCAAGTGGAACGGTTAAAATTGACCATCGATTACAATGTATGGGCCTATATGTGTACTCTCTCTCTCTCTCTCTCTCTCTCTCTCTCTCTCTCTCTCTCTCTCTCTCTCTCTCTCTCTCTCTCTCTCTCTCTCTCTCTCTCTCTCTCTCACACACACACACACACACACACACACACACACACACACACACACACACACACACAATACGTATCACTATGTTTGTCTTCTGTGATTAACTTATTTTGTACAAACATTCCACCGCAGTCACTCTTTACCTGTGCAAACGATTTCTCATTCAGAATACCCTTTAGTTTCATTGGCTTGCATATATATATATATATATATATATATATATATATATATATATATATATATATATATATATATATATATATTTTTTTTTTTTTTTTTTATTGGTAGTGCTTCAAGTTTGAACAAAGTCATTCCTCCCCCTTCCGAAATAGGAGTTTGCTGACGTGCATTTAACCATATATGTAGTCATAAAACGTCCCTTATCTACAATAGATTCTTGTAAAATTGGCCTATTTCTCACCGACAGGGCAAGAGATGGATATGTTCTAACTCTTACATATCCTGCATATATATATATATATATATATATATATATATATATATATATATATATATATATATATATATATATATATATATATATATATATACATATTATTCCTTTCATTGTTATTATTCTTTTAGGCAAATGTAATGTTTGGAGTAATATCTTATGGCATGGTTACAGTTTCTAAAAGACTTCTTAAAGCAGAAATCTTGAATCTTGAAATCTCTTCATTGCGTCTACAATTTACAGACATGAAACTAATCTTTGGTTAGGTTATGTATACGTTATGATGTCTTATTTTATTCATTTCGTGTTATTCTTTTGCATACTTTTCGTGATGCAGATGTCATAATCTGAGCCGGGGACACTGAATCAGACAAGAAACACGCGCATACCTTGAACACTCGAATACATTATGCTTATCTGTTGTTGTTTGTTCTCGTATTCTACAACGCATGACATGTAAAGCATACTGAGTGACCTCATATGACTCAGAGATTTGATTATTGGTATAACATCTTAATTATTTATTCACTTTATTGAATAGCTTAAGATGAATTCATATCTTAATGTATTAATTTTCTCGTGTTTTATTGCATACCTTTATTTTATTTGCATTATGTTACGTAAATCTTTAACAACGTTACGACTATTCGTGTTTGGGCATCAGACAATGGAAAAATTCTTGAGTCTTACAGCAGTAGACTCACCCTCGCTCTCGCATCTCGCCAGGCGCCCGCGACCATCTGTCTGCTGCTAGGTACAATGGCTTCAGAGCATTTGATATTCTGGAAGGTGCATTTCAGGAAGCGTAGTGCAACCCTCATGCATCACCACCACCAGCTCAAGGCCTGAGGAGCGCTGCCTGCTCTGTATCTTATCTCCCTCCCTCTTTCC
>NC_059297.1:16348176-16353176 GCF_017591435.1 Portunus trituberculatus
TATATTTTGAATGACTAGATTTTTTTCGAGTTGCTGTAATGAAGTCTTTGACTATTATATTGACTGGTTTTCGCATAATGTTTATAAACTTAATGTGAAAAATATGGTTTAAAAAATTATCATTGTATCAAAAAAGGTTTCCTTTGGAGTGCTGTTGAATTGACAACACACATTCCTTGAAGTTTTTGTGCTCAGTTTATCTACATCTTTCTTTTTTCTCTGTCTTCGTTTTGGAGACAGATTTTTTTTATTTTTTTTTCGTATTCGTACGTAGCTCATGTACAGTGGATTCATTTGGGTAATGGCTCGTGTTGCTTGCAGTGCTTCCTTTTCACTATCTCCCACGTTCTTGATTACGAAGAAACGAAGCTTTTTTTTTCTGCCTCAAAAGTTCCAAGTATTCTTTTATTATTTGTTAGTGAACTGTAGTGCAGGATTAATTAAATTGATTGACTTGTTTCAAATTACGCATCAACGTATAATACCTTTAGCTAGCTGGAGATCTTGTTTGGTGTGGGTAGGAGAAAATGAGTATAGGAGGTCGAGTCATTTTCTCACTGCGCAGTCACCACAGGACACCAAACAAAAGAGAGAAACCTCAACGACGCTGAGTAAATTAGGTTCCATTACCACAGAGCGATTTTTTTGTTGTTGTTGTTGCTGCTTAAAGGAGAGCCTGAAATATGTGCGACGATACGTGTGGATTATTATAATAGATGATGATACAAAGTTTTTCGAAGAGAGAGAGAGAGAGAGAGAGAGAGATATATATATATATATATATATATATATATATATATATATATATATATATATATATATATATATATATATATATATATATATATATATATATATATATATATATATATATATATATATATATATATATATATATATATATATATATATATATATATATATATATATATACATTTATTTCTTTGATGGTGATTCTTGAAGAGCATGAGATATGTCGAACTGCCTGTGTTGATGTTAGATTTCATGGATATTTTTTTCTCTCATGTAATAACAACACATAACAATGAAGTAACTCTTATTTTTTTCATTAGTGTTCCTTCAGAATTCAAACTACTTTATGTTTTTAGGGGGCACTGAAGATTTTCGTTGGCACACAATACTGATAACTCGTATATTTCTAACAGGAGAATCAAAGTGATGGAATGATGAAGAAAAGAAACGTGCTACTTATATACAGTTTGATATAAAGTGAAAGGAATATGTTAATTTCTGAGGTTTGTTGGGGTCATAATGAAAGAGTTAGTTTAAAAAGGTAGAATATCAATGGAAGATAAAAGTGTCTGATTTTTTGAAGGTGAAGAGGATGAATGAATAAAAGCACTGGTTAATTGTTGTTTTAATAGAATATATGGGATAAGGGTGAGAGTGCGCGGGAAAATTTAGTGCAATGAGGTAGCAAGAGCAGTGGTCACTAGGGGTTATGTGATTATATTGCTACTCGCACTCCCTCTTACTCAATGCCGCTGCACAGTATTTTCAAGGATAAAGTGGCACCAACAGTTTTGTTGTCCTCACCCACTACTTTAATGAATTGAAGATGCGTGTCTGTGAACAAGTTACTTTCCTACATACTTTAGTTTGTGTCACTATTGATAAGGTGACGCTGTTATGTTAGTTTTAGTGTTACAAAAATCATTGAAAACTTCAAGGATAAACATGTAAATCAGTACATAGATATTGTGTGTGTAAGCATGAAAGGTATGTCATGAAGTATTAAAAAATGGTTGATGCATAAACAGATGTTAACACGGGAGTGTTTTTTTTTTTTTTTTTTGTGTGTGTGTATTTAAAAAAATCCAGTAACTTTCTTATTTTATTGAGATAGAATATGACTTAGAATGACTATATATATATATATATATATATATATATATATATATATATATATATATATATATATATATATATATATATATATTATTATTATTATTATTATTATTATGAGGTCAATGAAGGCGACCCACTGGAAAGCATAACTGCATAAACCCAAAGGCCCAGTGGGCGGCACCTCACCGATAAGTGAAAGGAAGTAACAGGAATGAACAACAGAATAGGAAGATTGGTAGAGATCTAAGAGGTAGTGAGTTCAGAGAGAAGAAAGGTATTCACACGTTTTTTAAATGCTTCAATGTTACTAGAATTAACAATCTCGTTGGGAATTGTATTCCAGAGTCTAGCAGATACTGGGATAAAACACCGGGAAAATTGTGAAGTATTACATCGATTCACAGACAAGGAACGGTCATTCATGATCAAGGATTGTCTTGTAGCACGTGCTGGTAGTGAAGGGGCAGGCAAATGACAATGCAACGGGTGGTTGGAATTAGACATGATTTTGAAGAAATAGGACAATGATCCAACCAAACGACGATGCCGAAGATTAATCTCAAGATTAGGAAGAAGAAATTTAATCTGGTTGAATGCTCTATCTAAAAGCTTTAAGTGAGACTCTGCTGCAGAGATCCACACAGAGTGACAATATTCAAAATGAGGCAGTATGAAAGAGTAAAAGCAATTATATATATATATATATATATATATATATATATATATATATATATATATATATATATATATATATATATATATATATATATATATATATATATATATATATATATATATATATATATATATATATATATATATATATATATATATATATATATATATATATATATATATATATATATATATATATATATATATATATATATTTCTTCTTTATTATTTATTTATTTATTTATTTGTTTATTTATTTATTTATATAAATATTACTTAGCCTTGACTATACAAGAAATATAATAAAAAACGATCACTGAAATAAGTACAGAGCTGCTCTAGCCAGTCATGATATCACTGAAGATGAGTGTGGACTACATCTTATCTCCTTTTTATTTTCTTGTGTTTCGTTTGTATTTATAATCTATCTTTCAGTAGGTGATGGTAAAAGCAACAACTAGTTTTGTATAGGAAAAATGATTAGGTATAAAAGTTACTTTAGAGCTATATTTTAGCCGAGGGACTGGACGCGAGGTGATAATAGTATTAATTCTGCATAATGTCTTCTATTTTACTCGCTGCGGGAGGGGAAGCGACCTGGCCTCACACTCCGTTGCCGAACTTGAAAAATACCGTCACCATGTTACCTGAACATGTGACGGGTGACTTAAAGCTTTCATAGTGGAATGAACTTTTTAAGAACGAGGTGAAGTGCATGACCAGTAAATATTTTAAGGAGAAGGTTATACCGATTTGTGGATGAGAATGACAATACGTGAATCTTAAGTTGTTGGGAACTGTTTTGTGTATGACGATTTGATTTTTAGTCTCCATAATTTTGTTTTTCTTCCTAAAAGAGTGGAGCTCTCAGTCTTATGGGCCATCTTCTTTTAAGTAAAGAATGTGAGACTTTGTGATATCCTTAGTACCTCTCACCAAGGGATTCTCACCTTGCTATGTAGGAGAGTACACTTTACAACGACCATTCGATAGAAGCTCCTTTTCTCATTCAGTGTTTTGTCATCTCAAAATCCCGCATCTTTTTGTACAAAAAGCAACACTCAAACGACTTTCATAAGTAAATATTCCTTAGTAGTATTATAATGAATATTACGCCGTAATAGTATAAACGACTATTTTTGTAATTTATCGAATTCAATCATATTAATTATCATGATGTGTTGTAGATAAAAATATCACATTTTCTTATTTTCTTGTAGAAAGTTTGTAACACCATCTCTGTTGGCAGGTGAGAATGAAAATTTAAGTACGTATGTTGCCTCTGATAAAAAGACAAATGAAGACATGAATTTAACTGTATATTCCTGCTTCATGTAGATGAAGGCCTACCTCAGATTAAAATGTATACTTTTTTTTTATACAGACGCTTCACGTATGTGACTCTAAGGAACTGTACCAGCAATGAGAAAAGTTATTAAAATCGCAGCAGTAATGACGGGGAAAAAGACTTTACAGAATCTGTTTGCCTTATGAAAGTGAAGATTCTTTGACTCAAATGGCCGTAAGATCGAAATTTCCACCGTATTGAGCTTATATCTGAGGCGAAGGTTTTCCACATAGACCAACGACACAATGATGGCGAACACCTGACAGATGAGCACCAGGTACCACACGTCAATCAGCTTGAGGTAGGCGGTCTTGGGGATGGTGTTGCTGGTCTGGGTGAAGAAGGCGGCCAGCACCAGCATGGCAGTGAGGGCAACCATGATACGGTCCTGCAGGAGAGAGAACGGTGAAAAAGATAAAATAATGAAGGGAAATGGTAGGAAGTATAATTTCGATTAAAAAAAAATAGGGCTTGTTTGTTTGTTTGTTTGTTTGTTTGTGTGTGTGTGTGTGTGTGTGTGTGTGTGTGTGTGTGTGTGTGTGTGTGTGTGTGTGTGTGTGTGTGTGTGTGTGTGTGTGTGTGTGTGTGTGTGTGTGTGTGTGTGTGTGTGTGTGTGTGTGATTCACCTCCTCGGTCACCTGCTGCTCACCCAGCCAGTCTTCCCCATTACAGAGCGAACTCAGAGCTCATAGACCGATCTTTGGGTAAGACTGAGACCACATCAACATTATTATGTGTGTGTGTGTGTGTGTGTGTGTGTGTGTGTGTGTGTGTGTGTGTGTGTGTGTGTGTGTGTGTGTGTGTGTGTTTTCACATGCCAGACAATGCAGTCACTTTCCTAATAACTTACTTATGTAGTGTAATAAGTGGCATTTCATTAATTTTTGGTTTTCTTCGTCACTTTTATCACTCCGTACAGCAAAAAATTAAGAATATATATAATTGACTGGATCTGAAAATAATGTATATCTTTAGAAACAGTTATTCATCAGCTAGTGGTTTATATTATAGTTATGAAAAGGATATAGCCCCAAATTAGAGAAAACAAACAAAAAAAATCTACTCAAATGCTAATGAGAAACAATGTGGTAATATAAAGTGATAAACA
>NC_059297.1:16358176-16373176 GCF_017591435.1 Portunus trituberculatus
TGAGACCAGGCACACACCACACACCTGGACAACAAGGACACAACTTCTCGATTTACATCCCGTACCTTCTCACTGCTAGGTGAACAGGGGCTACACGTGAAAGGAGACACACCCAAATATCTCCACCTGGCCGGGGAATCGAATCCCGGTCTTCTGGCTTGTGAAGCCAGCGCTCTAACCACTGAGCTACCGGGCATGTGTGTGTGTGTGTGTGTGTGTGTGTGTGTGTGTGTGTGTGTGTGTGTGTGTGCGCGCGCGCGTGTGCGTGCCTGCGTGCGCACGCGCGCGCGTGTGTTAACCCCAGTATGTGTGTTGGTTCAAAAGTATTAACTCAACAATTTGGCAAAGAGAAATTAGTTTTACAGGGAGTGCCGCAACAAATTACATGCCGTTGTTGGCTGTGATGTGTTTAGAGGTAATACACCAAATACTGACAACAATTCAGTAATGTACTGGGCAAGATTGAAGTCAATCTTCAGGTCTCTTAGCAATACTAACTTTTCTTGTAGACTAGTAATAAAGCACATCACACGTGATGATATTAATTGTCAAGAATGACGGTCAGACGTTTTGATGTATAAGTATGAGTGACTTAGAAATTCGTGCATCAGTTACTTACTCTCATCAATCCTTTCGTCGGCGTCCTCCAAAGGCTGGGAGTTTCGAGTAATGTAAACAGAATTGACTTGAGAAGAAACCTTCACTAAGCTGTTGGTACCATCTGTAATCATCATATTAGGCTTCCATAATTTGTCACATTCATTCATAACGTTGCACTGTTTGTTTCCTTGCAGACTGATAAAAGAAACTCTAGAATCTCTCCAACTTACGTGCCATACAACGTCTATATCAAGAGTAAAGGAAGTAAGATCAAAATTTCTAATTGATGTAATATTGATAGAGAAGAAGAGAACGAGGGGGTGCAGTCTGGTGTGTGGCGGCACTCCGTCCTTGTAATAGCCATCAGGGACCTGCACCAGTGAACATTGCTTTTCATCACTTTCATCAGGGCAGTTGATGATGGTGTCACAAAACAATTCCTTGTTGATACAGGTACCGTCCTGGCAAGTGTACTCCTCTTTTCCGCACGCTGTCACCAACAGTTGTACCTAATAATATATTAAGATAAGTATTTTTTTTTTATTCGTAAAAACTAGTATTTTATCTTTCATCCGGCCTAAGTGATGTTAATACTAGTACTTTATCTTTCACTCGACCTGAGAGATGATTTCCTTTTATAATGTATATTCAATATTTTAATGAAGAAAGGTTTTTATCATATAGCTGAACAAATTTATGTTCTTATATATCAGTGTTTGAAAATTGAGAAGATTTAAAGTTATCTATGTACCTTAGTGCCTGTACACCGGTCTCCTTTGATGTCCCAGGAATGGCGGCCGAGAGGAGTGATAACATTGTCGAAGGACAGCAGAGTACCTTGCAGCTCCTTGTAAATATTGCTCACCAGTTTCCATCTCCCATTCTGCCGCACAATCTGACTATGTTCCTCGCCGTCAAATCGAGGATAAGTGTTGTCGTTACTGTTCATATACATTTTCCTATCTACGAGGGAGTGAGTGCAAAGACCGCGGATTCGTACCAGAGGCCGAGAAGTGAAATTACAGGCAAAGCATCGTTCAATGTATTCTTCGCATGAACTGTCATACCAGGATAATGTCGATTTCTTGTCACCAACAAAGGCACATTTCTTCCATGGATCTATAGAGGTGGTTCCAAAGTTATTCCACGAGAGGGAACTTCCGTCAGAGTGGTGCACCCACTGTTGCAGTGATTCATTGAGTTGGGTGCCTATCCAGTAGTATAGTATTTTTGCTGAACCGCATTGTGTTGAAAAATTCGAAAACCTATCATGTAATCGTTTATTTGTCTCAGAATTTTGCGGCAAAGCCAAAGAACCATTGAGTTTTTTGCATACATTGGCGCTGTTTATGATATTAGTTTGAACGGGAAAAATGAATAAGTACTCTGTCTTCTCTTCACACACCTCACTGATTAATATGCTGGTCACCGCTACTGATCCCACGGCACGAAGCTTTCCGTTAGTCATGCTAAGAAGAGGATCCGTGTCCTCGACAAGGTCATCGACACAGGAAGTGAAAGATTTCATTGTTTCGACATCGAGAGACACATTGTAGAACCTGAAATCAGCAATCTGTCCGTCTAGGAACTGTGTCTCATCGAAGTCACCCTGAAGGGAATCCATCTCTTGGCCCACCACTGCTCGTTGTCCCTCAGCCACTTGCAGACCTTGATCCCGATTTACTTTTGCCTCGTCCACCACCGGAATGTGTACCTGTACCTGCGTTATACAAGAATATTTGGCCTCATGATATTTACACACACACACACACACACACACAAATAATGTAATTTTCCTACAAAACTAAATAAGTGGTGTACTCACCTTTTCACTGTAAACAGAGACAACTTTTCTGTTCTTAAGGTTTGCTGCGATACAGAAGTGATACCACCGGTGAAGGAAAATAGGATGCTCGAAGATGACGGACAGAGAGCCGTTACAGCATTCTAGAGTCGCTAGCATTTCTCCTCCAACAGTTGCTATATCTGGCATGGGTGCAATTGTTGTGAGTATGATATATTATACATATAAAAATAATGTTCTATTTACTTAAGATTAAGTGCGATGTAAGAAATGAAAAAAAGAAAAACTTCTCGACTTCAGATTTTCGTTATTTAATAAATAAGCTTTGCTTCATTTAATGCATGAACCTGTGAACTTGCCTACTACGATCTCATTGTCATTATCACCACCGTAGTAGCTGAAAAGCGGGATTACGTCTTTCTTATGATGGATGTAGAGGTGAAGACACACCGTAATCTGAAGGAAAGAGTTAGGATGTAAGTGGCTGGTGCTGGTTTGGGAAGATGGTAAATGATAAACGTTGCTAGACTATCAACTGGTTGTGGATTATGGAGTGGAAGAGGTGTATTACCTTAGTGGTACACCAAATAGAAGAAGGTGATAAATTCTAGGTATTTAATTGCATGGAAAGGGTTTCTGAAGGATAAAAGTGTCACTTACAATGGTTGTAAAAAGCAGAAATGTTTGATTGCCAGCACGTGCAATGTGTCGCGTTTCATATTATGATTATGTTAATGACGTAATTCTATTTTGTTTCACAAATATCAGTTTTCAATATTGAAATCAGAATGTATGTACTGACGTAATGGTTAATTATTGCTTGAATTCCTATAAATAGTATTGAACTTCAAAATGAGTGATATAATAAAAGGCGTTGGAGTTAGTAAAAAGTCATCATACTTGTATTGTATTGTAAAATATATAAGATTGATATACAGTTTTATTAAAAAGAAAGGAAAAACAGCTACTAATGCTCTTTTATAAAGTGAAAGGCATAGCGTCACGGATGCTAGGTAATCTTCTCAAACATCCTTATAGAAAGATGTTATCATGAAACGCAGGACCAATAACAAATGATAATCATATGGCAGGACCTGTACAAAACTCTCTCAGCAAATTAAACAAGTTGTGATACTAGACAGCTATAGGTTTAGAATGTACTGATCAGTCTGATTTCCTGATGAACTAAATATATCTGTCTTTCCAACATGAGTTATTAGATCTGTTAAGAATGTTTATGCACAGACGTCAATGGCAACAGAATGAGGGAACCTTTCAGAGTTGGAGAGAGGAGAAAAAAAAAAATGTGTGTGTGTGTGTGTGTGTGTGTGTGTGTGTGTGTGTGTGTGTGTGTGTGTGTTTCACTGTTTGATCTGCTGCAGTCTCTGACGAGACAGCCAGACGTTACCCTACGGAACGAGCTCAGAGCTCATTATTTCCGATCTTCGGATAGGCCTGAGACCAGGCACACACCACACACCGGGACAGCAAGGTCACAACTCCTCGATTTACATCCCGTACCTACTCACTGCTAGGTGAACAGGGCTGCACGTGAAAGGAGACACACCCAAATATCTCCACCCGGCCGGGGAATCGAACCCCGGTCCTCTGGCGTGTGAAGCCAGCGTTCTAACCACTGAGCTACCGGGTGTGTGTGTGTGTGTGTGTGTGTGTGTGTGTGTGTGTGTGTGTGTGTGTGCGTATATATATATATATATATATATATATATATATATATATATATATATATATATATATATATATATATATATATATATATATATATATATATATATACACACACACACACATACACACACACACACACACAGATAATGTCACGTACATCATTAAGTGTAATCAAATTATTCAGATATAAATTGTCATTTACTTTATTTTTTCTCTGGCCTAAACTCTCAGGAAGCTTACAGATCTGATGGGATCCATCCTATTGTTTTCAGAAACTGCCTCCGTGCTTGCACCTTGCCTGGCTAAACACTTCCAACTGTCTATCTACCTTTCTTTCTTGTTGGAAGTTTGTCTACATTCGACTTGTTCTCATACAAAAGTGTGACCGTTCTAATCCCTCAAACTATCGCCTCTTGCCTATATAAAAAGTTTTAAGCATCTGTCACTTTACAATCTTTTAAGATAGGGGTTCTCAACCTTTTTATCGTTAAGAACCCCCTGAGTTATAAGACCATCCACCCGAACCCCCAGTAATATCACATGGAACATAGAACTCAATATGCAATGGTACTGCAAAGGAATTTATTAGATCAGCCATCTAAGTACCCCCAGAAATCTTCTTCCGAACACTCTAACGTCTACCACTCACCAGATGGTGCCGTGAGGGGCCCTTAAGGGGTGATAAGGGCTCCTTGCATAGAGTCTGGTGGTGAGTGGTGTGTACAGGTCCCCTGCTTATAATGACACCGGTCTGAACAACTCGCCATGAACGAGGGCACGCTGTGCGCCATGAGCCAGGCACTGACAGTACCAGTGGTCCTTTACGTTAGGTTAGGTTAGGTTAGGTTAGGTAAAAAAGGACTCATTTCATGACAGTGTTTGGGGAGTTGTGTGTGGTGGCTCATTGCTCATGGTGACCCGTGTGAGGCATTGCAAGGATGCATCTTCACTGCTCTCATAACCACGGGACTGGGGTTGACCCTTTTGGGATGAAAAGTTTCGTCCCATTACCTGTGTAGATAATAATAATTTGAATCGTTTCGCCATCGCCATCGCGGCATCGTTAGCCTCGATAAACGGATGGTTATCCTCGACAAATGCATCTTTACCGTGAACACTGGAATCGCAATCTGTCGTGGAATCCCATTGTTAACGTGGACTCATTTTCCTTTGCGGCTTCAAGCTCACTGGTTGTCGTCAACTTGCAGCGCCTCACACTAGGCAAGGGGTCGCCTTAAGCAGTCTGCCGTGTCTACCGTCCACCAGATGATGCCGTGAGGGGCCTTTAAGGGGTGATAAGGGCTCCTTGCATAGAGTCTGGTGGTGAGTGGTGTGTACAGGACCTCTGCTTATAATGACACCGTGCTGAACAACTCGCCATGAACGAGGGCACGCTGTGCGCCATGCACCAGGCACTGACAATACCAGTGGTCCTTTACGGGGTGAAAAGGACTCACTGACAGTGTTTGGGGAGTGGTGTGGCGGGTCATTGCTCATGGCTACCCGTGTGAGGCGCAGTGAGGTGGCAGCGTCACTCTCCTCGCACTCAAGGGTCTGGGGTGAACCTTACGGGGTGAAAGGGTTCGTCTCAGTACCTGTGTAGGCAAGTGAACTTCAATTGCGTCGCAGTGAGGTGGCAGCGCCACTCTCCTCGCACCTAAGGGTGTGGGGTGGACCCTGACGGGGTGAAAGGGTTCATCCCAGTACCGGTGTAGGCAAGTGAACTTCAATTGCGGCGCAGGAAGGTGGCAGCGTCACTCTACTCACACCCAAGGGTGTTGGGTGGACCCTTACGGGGTGAAAGGGTTCATCCCAGTACCTGTGTAGGCAAGTGGACTTCAATATTGTGTCGTGAAATCGCATCGTGAGAATTGGAACTGCATCGACATCGTGGAAACCCGCATCGTTACTGTGGAAACTGGAATTGCATCTTGATCGTGGAAACTCGCATTATTATCGTTGAAACTGGAACTGCATGTTCATCGTGGAATGGCATAGTTATTTTGGAAACTCGCATCGCTATCGAGGAAACTGATGGCATTGTTATATTGGAAACCCGGAGCGCTATCGAGAAATCTGGAATCGCATCTTATCATACACACTGTTATCGTGGAAGCTCTCGTGATCGTCGTTCGTTTCGTTATCTCTGAATTACTTAATTAGTCTTGGTATTATTCTTAGCCTCCGTAATAATAGAGATGTTGGTCATTTTTATCTTATCTCTTTTACTGTATTTTTTTTTTTCAGGGTATAGTTTAGTGTTCTTCAACCTTTTCTAAGTTCGTGCATCTTTTCGAAAAGCAAGGAGGACTATAAAAGAAATACATCAATTTTTGAAATTTTCCCTACTTTAAGACTGAAAATCGATAGATAACTTTATTGTATATCTACCTGAAGCTATAGGTTTTCGGTACTAAACATTTGCTATATAGGGCGAAATGTACTTTAACAATATGATACATCTCAAACACATCAGTTCCGTGTTCCGACAGAGTGTAATATATTACTATTGTAAATAAATCGTAGTACTTTGATTAATGTTAATAGGAGAGAACCCAAACTGTCACATCTTCAGTGTTCGCAGGTTGGATTAATTTAGGAGTGGGTCAGCATCGTCTCGCGGTACAGATTAGTCGTGTCTAAACATTGTATTACGATGTATCTATTGATATTGGGGGTTCCACTCACACATCTTTATTAGATAAGATAGAATGAAAAGCTTTTCGTGTCATCAATTCCTTTCCTCTGACTGTGTCGTCAGCCTCTTTCTCACCGCCTCAGTGTGGCATCTTTAGCTATCTTCTGCCGCTATTTTCATGTCAACTGCTCTTCTGATCTTGCTAACTGCATGTGCGTCTCGCTGCACAAAACTTTCTTTTTTTCTCTCACCCCTATTCTGTCCACTTCTCTAATGCAAGAGTTAACCAGTAGTATCAATCATTCATACCTTTCTCTGGTAAACTCTGGAACTCTCTACCTGCTTCTCAATTTTCATCTTCCTATGACTTGACTTCATTTAAAAAGGAGGTTTCAAGATATTAATATTTTAACCCCGTTCCTTTGGCTAACTCTCTGGGACCTGTAACGGAACAGGAATCCTAAGTGGGCCTTTGTTTTTTTATTATTTTGTGTTCCCTTTCACATATAAAATAAATAATGAGTAATATGTTTATTTTTTAATCTTGTATTGTTGGAGCAAAGGTATCTTACACAACTGAGTTGAACAGTACGTATTCTGTTTTCTCCAGCAACGAAATAATTTTGTATGAAATACATTGTTACAGTTGCATGTATTTCTAGTAATTTTGCATACTATGGATTGATTCATTATGCTCCTGTAATGTATGCTGGTAATTACGTTGATGGTCTTTGTATCGGATTTCCGGTAATTACGAAGGATCATGAATAAGACCCATAGAAATATGTGACACACTCGGTTTAGTTTAAAATAAAATTGATGATAGGGACACTGAGTGGTCAAGGAAATGAGTAAATGATGGAGGTAACTGAGGTAATACGATCAGTTTTCTGTATTGTTGGTACAATATCCGTCAGTCATGTTCATAGCTTTTACAACATGGAGCATCATTCAAACAAAGTTTTATCCTTGGTGAGCTACTCTGAAACTTTATCTATCATGACCATAATAGAGACAAGATGGGGAGGAATATAAAGGCACCTCAAATATTAATTAGCCAATGTTTTAGAAGTGACATGGCTTTTTTCTTACCCATGTAGTTTTTTGTGCCTTTCATTCGCAAGAAAAAATATTTTTTTATCTAAAACTACATCCCTCGATGACTTTCATGTGTCACAAACATTTCTGCAAACACTCCTTATCCGGGTTTTACTTAGCTTGGTGTGCTTGGGGAACTGACTGACAAATAAATAGAACGCACTTGGGAATTGCCTTACTTACAAACTAAAGTTGCTAAACGGATCTCTGGTCTAGCCTTCCTTAATAAACTTAGCTTGTTCAAAGATTGTACGTTTGTAGAGTTCATCTTGCATAGGTACTGGATTAACATAGGAACTGATTACATTGATAACTAGAGACTTCCAAATATTGATATAGGAAGGGGGTGGTGTATCTACTGACTAGCTTAAACGTAAGAATGAAACTTACCAATTGGGAGGACAGAGTGCAATGCTTTTTCAAAAGTAAATAAACAAATAAATAAGAATATATATTATAATGTTATAAAGAAAACCCAGACCGATGTAGTTCTGGAGATGCTTGAGATGTTTTCATGCTCGTCATTGAAAATAGTTCACGTTAAGTAGATAATGTCAACAAGATGGCTTATCTAGGAGCTGGACACCTTTTATGAATCGTCCATACCTGCGTCATAGAGGGAAGGGTGACAAGGCCGGTGTCTAACATAGTGTGAGTAGAAGATGATCCATTTAATTGGAACTCGACCAAAGTGACCTCACGGCACGACACTCCTAGAATGATGATGGTTGGAAATGTTGATGGTGGGGTTATTGTCGTGGTGATCATAGTGGTGGAAAAAAAAAAAAAAAAAAAAAAAATATATATATATATATATATATATATATATATATATATATATATATATATATATATATATATATATATATATGAGTTGCTTGTAGGAAACTCAGGAATCGCAGGAGTACTTTATTCTAACGTTTCGCCTACAAGGCTTCTCTCTGAAGATGCCTTGTAGGCGAAACGTTAGAGTAATAATGTACTCCTGTGATTCCTGAGTTTCCCTACACCACCAACTCACCAACCTGTTCCACTTCATGGCATATATATATATATATATATATATATATATATATATATATATATATATATATATATATATATATATATATATATATATATATATATATATATATATATATATATATCTAATTAGCATATTTGAGTTGTTATTATGTTAACGGTGCCTTTGATAAGAAGATACTGTATGTGGGAATGTGAGTGCTTAGCTGTGGTCATTGGCGGACGGAAGCTTTTGCGGTTCTAAATACCGACTGAAGGCCATGTGTCGGTCTGAATGGTAGGGAAAGAATTAGCAGTTTTCAGAGAGTTTCATATATTACTGCTCAAAAATTATAACATACAATGGCAGTGCCATAGTTTTTTGTTTTCATTTGGGCTCTAAATGTCTTCTTTCTATATTCATGAGCTTCCGCCTTTGAAAATACACTCTTCACTGCAGAGGTAACACTCCTGTACGCCATCATTACATGGCTGAACTGGTTGAGGTACTTTACATTTTAACATCATAGGGACACTTACCTCTCAACGAGAGAAAAAAAAGGATCAGATGAAGCAGAGGTGCCATTGCTGCCTACTAAGATCGATTATTGGTAGCAACCACTGCACCATCTGTCGCAGCTGACTGTCGATCACTGGAAAGCAGAGTGTCAGTCTCCTATATATGTACGCAGTGTGTACACACGGTTGTGTCTTTACGATATTTAGTTTTTTTAAAAGCATGACGCTACAAATTGACAAGGTCCATTTGTTGCACTGTTATTATACAATTATCTGTAAATGATTGACAGAGAAATATTGAAGCAAATTCCTCTTGTTAGCAGTAAAATTAGTATTTTCAATGCTAAACTGCTTTTATGTATTTTCCTATATTTGACACGTGCGCACACACACGCACACACACACACACACACACACACACACACACACACACACACACACACACACACACACACACACACATATATATATATATATATATATATATATATATATATATATATATATATATATATATATATATATATATATATATATATATATATATATATATATATATATATATATATATATATATATATATATATATATATATATATATATATATATATATATATATATATATATATATATATATATATATATATATATATATATATATATATATATATATATATATATATATATATATATATATATATATATATATATATATATATATATATATATATATATATATATATATATATATATATATATATATATATATATATATATATATATATATATATATATATATATATATATATATATATATATATATATATATATATATATATATATATATATATATATATATATATATATATATATATATATATATATATATATATATATATATATATATATATATATATATATATATATATATATATATATATATATATATATATATATATATATATATATATATATATATATATATATATATATATATATATATATATATATATATATATATATATATATATATATATATATATATATATATATATATATATATATATATATATATATATATATATATATATATATATATATATATATATATATATATATATATATATATATATATATATATATATATATATATATATATATATATATATATATATATATATATATATATATATATATATATATATATATATATATATATATATATATATATATATATATATATATATATATATATCTGCAAGAGGCCGTCAGGCCTATACGAGGCAGTCCCTATGTGCTTAAGCTACTTAATTCCATCAATCTTCCTCATCCATGAACTTATCTAACCTTCTTTTAAAGCTCCCTATTGACTCAGCCTTGACTACATGACCACTGAGACTGTTCCACTCATCATCCACTCTGTTTGAAAACCAGTTTCTTCCCATTTCTTTCATAAACCTGAATTTTTCATGTTTAAACCCATTATTTTTGGTTATGTCCTCGCTACTGGTCCTAAGAACTACATTCATGTCCCCTTTGTTAAAACCCTTATACCATTAAAATACTTCTATCAGGTCTCCTCTTAACCTACGTCTCTCAAAGGAATGCAGAATGAGTTTTTTCAGTCTCTCTTCATAGGGAATATCGCTCATTCCTTGTATCTCTTAAGTCATCCTCCTTTGCGCTGACTCCAACAGAGAGAGCTATATCCTTCCTAAAATTTGGGGCCCAGAATTGTACCGCATAGTTAAGATGTGGCATGGCCAGCGCCAAGTATAATTTTAGGATTTCTTCGAGACTCCTGCTTTTAAAACTTTTAAAAACTAATCCTAATACTCTATTCGTCTTATTTCTGGCCTCAATACATTGCTTCCTTGTACCGAGATCAGAGCTAACTATGACTCCTAAATCTTTCTCATACTTGGAACTTCCTAGTGCCACGTTATCTTTCGTGTACATATTGCTTGGATTATCTCTACCTACGCTCAGTACCCTGCACTTGTTAATATTGAACTGCATTAGCCATCTATCTGTCCATTCTTTCATCCTATCCAAGTCTGCCTGCAAAGCCTTGGCATCCGAATCGGACCTAATTAATCTACTTATCTTTGTGTCGTCCGCAAATTTACTGATGTCAATATTAATTCCGCTATTCATGTTGTTGATATATATTAGAAATAATAATGGCCCTAAAACTGAGCCCTGTGGCACCCCACTAACTACTTCCCACTTGGAATTTGATCCATTAATTACTACCCTCTGTCGCCTGTCGTCTAACCACGCTTTAATCCAGCCTAATGTTCTACCTTCTATACCGTGTGCTTTAACCATTTTTAGGATCCTCTGGTGAGGTACTTTGTCAAAGGGTTTACTGAAATCTAAGTATAGAATATTATAATTATCACCCTTACCTGCCGCCGCATAAACCTTACTATAAAAGCTCAACAAGTTTGTAAGTCACGACTTCGTAGATCCATGTTGTGTTCGATTTATCAAGCCGTGTTTATCCAGGTGTTCCCTAATGTTTTTCGCTATTATTGATTCCATTAATTTACCAACAATTGAAGTTAAGCTGACAGGCCTGTAATTAGACGTTAGGAAACGTTATGGGAACCACATTAGTTTCTCTCCACATTGTAGGTACCTCACCTGACTCCAGTGATATCCTAAAAAGTACCGCTAAAGGCTCGCTTACGACTTTCTTGCATTCCTTTAGAACCCTTGGATAGTCTTCATCAGGTCCTGGTGACTTGAATTTATTTCTTTAGTTTATCTATCTCCTATTCTATCATCTCCTTAGTTATATGAATATTTCACTATCCTCTGTCCTAAATATCTGTTCGCTGTCTGGAATTTCATAATTCTACTAATCTCTTCCGCAGAACTAGCCATCTCCCCATTTGCTGTCCTTAAGGGACCTATTTCTTCTGAACTGTTCTTATTAATTCATGGTATAGTGGCCTTAAAGCCTCATCTCCTGCCTTTAGCCTCTTATATATATTCCGTTTTTCCCCTATGCATCGCTTTAGTATGTCTGTCATCCACTTAGGGTCATTGCTTCGTGATTTTACTGTTTTATATGGAATGTTAGCTATCTGACCTTCACGTATTTTATTTAGGAAGTCGGTATAGATCTCATCAACCCTCAGCTGACCGGGAATCCTCCCATGTTCTAATTCAGGTGAGGAAAATATCAAGAATGTTGGGCATATATCCAAAACGATCAGGAATACGAGTATGGTGTTGCACCAGTTGCTCTAGGTCATGGAGGATAGCAAAGTTGAAGTCTAGTTCACCAGGATGGTCAGTAAAGGGAGAGGAAAGCCAAAGCTGGTGGCGAACATTGAAATCTCCAAGAATGGAAATCTTTGCGAAAGAGTAGAGGGACAGAATGTGTTCCACGTTGGAAGAGTTAAGGGAGAAATAGACAGCACCGATGAATTTAGTTAGAGAGTGACTGTTGTGTCGGAGCCAGATGGTGGAAATCTGGGACGATTCATGAGCATGGGCACGAGAGCAAGTTAAGTCGTTGCGTACATAGACGCAACATCCAGCTTTGGAGCGAAAATAAGAACAGAGAAAGTAGGAGAGAACAGAGAAGGGGCTACTGTCATTTGCTTCAGATAACTGTTTCGATGAGGAAAAGAAGATGAGGTTTAGTAGAGGAGAGGTGGTATTCCACAGATTGAAAATTAGGTCTCTAAGACCGCGAATGTTGTAGAAGTTAATGTAGAAAAAGTTGAAGGAGTTGTCAAGGCATTCGGGGTTGTTGTCAGGAGAGGAGTCTGACCTGGGGACAATTCTGGTCCTCTTCCAAGGAGGGGACCCGAAGCTTGTTGTTGAGTCGCCATTTTTCTTTAAAATTTTATTTTCAAGTGAATGGTGTATGTGTGGTAAGTTCATGTAGTTTTGTGTGAAGAAGGAGAGTTGTCTTTAGAGGGCAAGCTGTGACTGCCCCCTTCAGTTATGAGACACAAAAGGAAACGTTCAGCGAGATCACAGCAAGCTTTAATGGATGGTTCACAGCATCCCTTGAACTAGTGCTACTAGACCTCGCTGGGAGTAAATTATCGTTTCAGTAGGTGTCTGTTACCTCTTCCTGCGTCCACACCAATGATACAATGAATAAGGTGAGAGCTTAGAATGGTTCAAGTCTGCTCCACTTACTGATTCCTCTAATTTTCTACTCCTGTTTTGTTTGTTCATCCATTCCTTCCTACACGTGTATATATTTCCCCCTAAATACTTGGTAGCGCTAAGCTGCCTTCGTAATAACAATAATAACTTAAAGGCCCTCAGACGTCTCCTACACCTAGTGAAGCAACACAGTAGTGTCACGTATGGCAGACAGTCCGTGTAGAGTTGCACCGGAGATCTTCTGTGTACATAAATGTCAAGATCCGCCTCAAAATATAATTTTGACCCAAGGCACACATATCTCTAAAACTCACTGAAATACTTTTGATATTATATTTTTTTTAAATGATAAATATTCAGATATACACAAGCCGACAGACAGACAAACAATGGTAAATGCATAACATAAAAATTAACATCACTAATACGTTTCAGATGTAAACCGTAGATGTAGGCTTCAGAGAAGTGATAGTAATTACATTAGTAAGTGGTTGTTATGATGATGATAATGATAATAATGAAGATAATAAGATAGTAATGATACCCCGTGAAGGTGACCTACCTATCCTTGAACACAAACCTTGAATCCAAAATATGAAAAGATTACAATATTATCTCAAAAATTATATATTTTCATTTAGAACACCTATTGTTGGGAGAATGGCGGCTACTTCTGCTGAGTAAAGGATCTGCAGGTGAGGAGGTATGCTGGAAGGAAAGAATGAGACACATGCATTGTGACAGAATGTAGCGAGAGGAGGAGGAAGAGGAGGAGGAAGCGGAAGAGGAAGAGGAAGAGGAGGAGGAGGAAGCGGAAGAGGAAGAGGAGGAGGAGGAGGAGGAGGAGGAGGAGGAGGAGGAGGAGGAGGAGGAGGAGGAGGAGGACGAGGAAGAGGAAGAGAAGAAGAAGAAGAAGAAGAAGAAGAAGAAGAAGAAGAAGAAGAAGAAGAGAAGGAGGAGGAGAAGGAGGAGGAGGAGGAGGAGGAGGAGAAGGAGGAGGAGGAGGAGGAGGAGGAAGAGAATCCGAAGGGACAGCTGATAGATGGGCAGAAAATCTTTGTGTAGAAGAAATAAACTTGAGATTTTTTGGAAACCAGCAAAAAAGATCCTCTCTCCTGCAGTCTTTCTCTACATGGATTGTTTGTTGCATGAAAAGAATACAAAAATGCATACTCGTTCCGTGACAAGGTGCGTTATGCTACCACTGTTATGAAAATGAAGTATATTATTTTGTCATTTTTGGTATGTGTATGTCAGTAACCAGTGTACAAGACTGTCTTATTTTTTTTTTCACAGTTATTTTATCCATTTCTCTAATGGTACCATGAATCAGTATTCTTAGTCATGCATATCTTTCCCTTATGACTCTTGATATCCGTGCGATCTTATGTATTTTCACCTTCCTATGACTTGAATCCTTTGAATGTATTTTGAATTCTGTTTTCGACTCTTCTTTTGGGAGCCGGCATATCAGTGGCCTTGTGATTTTGTTGGCCTTGGCCTTTGATCCTCC